>NC_134830.1:448385-511423 GCF_004210375.1 Tachypleus tridentatus | reverse complement strand
ATTATATGTACGAAAGAGATTTAGCAAATAAATGAAATTCAGTTTATTGTATGCTATTATCTGCCATAGGACGATTAATGAAAATCTGTTAAACTAACTTGTAACACTTTTAGTGAAAGAAATAAAGCTATTTTATTAAAATTAAATGGGTTTGTCATTGCCTTAACATTTTCATTATTATTAATTCAAAATAAGCAGCTTAACAGCAGATACAATACAGGGAAAACACTAAACCGAGTCTCAGTTAAATTTCAGATTGAATTTTATGTTTATAATTAAAATGGTATAATATAACGGTATGTGGATTATATTACATTGCGACCTAATTAACATTGTAATAAACGTTATCATATAGTTACTTTGTAGAACTTCAATAATATAAACCAAGACAACATGTTAGTAGATTTAGGAATGTTTTAATAATGTAATAATATACTTCTAGTGACACTGTAGAAAAATAATAATACGAAACAAGAGCTAATACTATGAAATTGAAGTAAAAAGAAAAAAAGAGATATTGTTAGAATACTATATTGTTTCAGCGAAGAAACGTCATTGTACAAATAATATAATCATAGATTTCTATTTAATTATACATTGTTACATTACAGAACGGTTCAGAACAAATGAACCTAGTTAGGTTGAATGATAATTACTGTTTGTGTGTTTTCCCTTACAAAGCCTTTCAGGTATTTCTCTTTCGTAGTTCTTTATTCCTCAATAAAAAAAGAATTATCTGTAAGGTTTGTCGTGTTAGTCTTCGTAGGATCGACTTGCTAGTCCCAAGGGTTTCCCTTACAACATACCTCCTGTTAACTGACTCTGGAACAGTATAAAAACATCAATTTCCGATATGCCTTCACGACAGGACAGTGCTTTAGCTCTCTAGTTCACAAGTGACACAAACTAACTCTTCCTCAGAGTCATTTGTGTTTCCTTTTTCAGGTGATAAACGCACGGAAGGATTGGAAGTAAGACATTAAAAGAGATCTATTTGCATGTCTAGCAAACAAACCCAGTTTTCTTTTTTACATTCTTCTGCTTTACTTTTTACACAGTTGGCATTTATCTCATGATTCTTTTCAGGCGACTGAGTTAATATAAAACATTAAAGAGCGTTGGTTGAACCTTAACAAATAAAAATTATCAGTTTACTTTAAAATGTATTAAATCAGCATTAAGAACGAAGATAATACCAACGTGAAGTTTAACCTACATCTAGGTTAACACAGCATAACTCTTAATGTAATATTTCCTATTCTTAAGATACATAGAGGCTACACGTTTTTATAGTGAACCACAAATTATCAAATGTTAAATGATGTTTGAAGACGTAAAGGCCAAAGTGTAGAGCATGTAATGTGACGTAAGTCACGTTTACAGTAGTAGGTATTAAAAACTAGACAATATGATATGTAGGATGTTCCCAAATTAACAGATATATACAGACACACGTATAACGTAAGGATGTTTGTCAACAAACTGACGTCGAATTTAAGGAATCGAAATTTAAATGGTCTGTCAACATGTTTTGTGATGTATGCAGGTAGACAATATCCATTTATGGTTTACAATTAAGTTTTTACTATGTACTTAATAATGAGTTATAAACAATTAATATATTTTAGTAAGTAAATAATAATTTAGACCTGGCATGGCCAAGCGCGTAAGGCGTTCGACTCGTAATCCGAGGGTCGCGGGTTCGCGCTCGCCCTCAAACCGTGGGGGCGTTATAATGTTACAATCAATCCCACTATTCGTTGGTAAAGAGTAGCCCAAGAGTTGGCGGTGGGTGGTGATGACTATCTGCCTTTCCTCTAGTCTTACACTGCTAAATTAGGGACGGCTCGGTGCAGTGGGCTAACAACCTACCCACTTAAATACTTGTTGAAGAATCCGCAAGCGATTGCGGCCCTATGTTCCTAGATGGAATCTAATGGTGATAACTAACTAAATAATAATTTATTATAGACAATTAATATATTTTAGTAGTAAATAATAATTTATTAACCACTTAATACGTTTTAGTTAGTAAATAATAATGTAAAACAATTATTGTGTTTCATTAAGTCTATAATAATAAAAGGGTATGTGTGTCTGTGTGTCTCTTTGAGTGTATGACTGTCATAAATCCAGGAGGGAAGAACTTAGAGATCTTCAATTTTCCATCCATATTGAGTTGACCCAGCAAGTGTGCATTTGGGTATTATTACCTCTCTTATCCACGTGCGTGTCTGTGTATATATGACTGTCATAGTTCCAAGAGAAAAAAACCTAGAAACCTCAGTTTTTGTACCCATACTAAATGGACCCTGAAGGTTGCACCTAGATATTATTACTTATCTAACTGACGTGCATTCTTACATCAGCATGTTTTTAATGAACTAAAACATAACAAATTACAAGATTTGTGATCGTTAGGTTAACCTGTTACTCTGCTGGCTTAAAATGAGTTTTAGGCGCGAAATGCAAACTCTGGAAGTATTGTTTGAACAATATTGACTCGTGTACTACTTTTACCGGCATTCAGCTGTAAACGCTAAGGCATATATAAAGTTAACTAATTTGTGGTTGGAGCCTCGTGATAGACACAGCACAAATATCCGACACACCAACCCAGCGTTGAAACAAAACATTGAAACATAGTGACTTCTTGCTTTCTGCTATTCAAGTTAAAGAGAATCTTAGAATTTGACTTATGTATATTAATTTAATTATAGAATTGTCTCTCTGAGAAAGAGACATCGACAACGATTAAACAACGAGTAATATTAAAGCTACAAAATTTAGTCACATGTTTTTGTCTTCTAAATACTGTTTGTCCAAAGGATAAGACTTCTTATATAGGTAATATTTAGTCAATAAATCAACAGTTCTACGGTAACATTTGTTAATTTTCTGTGTTTTAACTTCATACAATGGCAAAAACTTTCGCTCGACAGATACTTGTAACACTGTGTTTATGCAGTTACTAACCCATTAGCTTTATTCTGTTATCAGTGTGATGTCAAGTCAACTTGCAGCGGTAATAAGGCTGAGTTAAGTTATGTTTCGATAAGTTTTACAGTTTCACTAAAACGTAATGGAAGACAGGGAGGAATGAGTTAATTTCAACCAACATTTATTATCTTCGGAAGACTGCCACTCTCTTCAACCTGCAGCTGGCTGTGTCGTATACGCAAATTTGTTATGTTTAAAAGACAAAAAATACGCTATTCTCCTCAAACGTGCTGGCTAAAAAGATACGTTGTCACTTTTATGTTCGTTTAATTATTGTAGAAATTGTCATTACTTAACTAGACATTTTTTGAATTTTCTTAAATTACTTTTTTTTTCTTCTTTCTCGTTACACACATCAGCATTGAACCTATGAATAACAATGTTACAAACATTATTCAGTTTAACATATGAATAACAATGCTTCGTCCAGAGCTCCATTAAATATTTAACGCGAAATTTATCAAAATAAATAAAACTATACAAGTGTGCAGAGACAAATAATTCAAAACAATATTTTACGTTTAAAATTTTAGTGGTGTGATCACGTGACATTGCACATCATACTTGGGATAAGTTAAAGTTACTGTATAGCTAATAACGTCAGTATTATTCGCTTCATATTGGATAAAATATTATGAAAACAACTGAAACTAATATAATTATTGTTGACTTCAGAGAAACGGCTATAAGTTAAGAATAATTATATTAGCTTCTGTTGTTTTCATAATATTTTCATATAATGAACTTGTTACTGACGTGATGATATGATTTCCTCAAAGTATGATGACAATGCTCATCACCACAAACAGCAAACCTATTCTCTTTAATTATTTCTCTCTACACTTTAACTCAACCGTTTACATAGATATTAAAACCTTCTTCCACTTTTCTACGTCCCATGTTTGGTGCTTCTCAGCAAAGTTCAACCGAGCTGTTTCGTAGTGTGGAAGGAGGCGTGGCCTTTGAAGACGTTTACGGTTTTTAAAGCCTTTCTCTCGTAGATGCCGTCTTATTGTTCTTGAGCTGCATTCTGCGTTCGTAAGGGCCTTAATCTGGTTCGACGATGGTCTGGTGTCTTGCCGGACAACCCGTTGAATCATCCTGCTCAACGCCAGCAAAATTTTTTTGGGCCGATCACGTGAAATTCTCGTTCCGTATCCCTCAGGGTCTTTTAAGAAATTTGCAACAGGAGTTTTACTACGACCAATCTCACCAGCGATGGCACGTTGAGAGAGACCTGGCTTTTGCAGCTCGACAATTCTGCCACGTTCAAACTCTGTCAACTTTTTAGCCTTTGCCATATTTTTACCCAATGTAACACAGAAGATGTCAGTGGGAGATGTTGACAACGCTAATGCTTGAACACAAACGATTAAATTTCGTTTCAGTATGGCTTTAAACTTTTGACCAGCTAGTGTTTAGGCTAATTTCATAGTGTTTACATTTTCCCTATTAAATGCTAAAAAGTTTTTTATTTTTATTTTCCCTTTTCTTATTTTCATCTTTCGAAGTTCTACTCAAATAAGTGGTTGAGTCTAACAACGCAAAATGCATATTTTTTTCTTTATGTTCATTGGCCTTAAGATTTTGGCCAGCAGTGTATATAAGAAAAGGTCTATATAGACATTCAGTTCTATCTAGATATCTATAGGAAGATATTTGTCAAAACGTAGGTTTTATAAGCGTACTTGAAGCTATTATTTTTCTTACCTGATCCTTATGTCGAATTCTTAAGATAAATTAGTCACTATAACATACCGCTCTCAGCTGCACTATCTTTTTCGTTAGGTGAATCAGTCAATCATATAGACACAAGTTTGTGTGATTTAAATGTAGTCCATTGTTTACCAGTAGTAACCTAAAATACTTCAGGGGTTTGGTCAACATGTCACTCGCCTTCACGACTAGTTAACTGTTATTATTCAGCGGTTGCTTATAAATTGCTAATCCATTTTCTTCATTACTACTGCTGCAGTAGGTTAGTTTCGCCAAGTGTGCTTGGAAGGTAAAGTAAAGTAGGCTTAACACATTAGTTTTGTTTTGTTGTTGTTGTTTTTAATTTCGCACAAAGCTACTCGAGGACTATCTGTGCTAGCCGTTCCGAATTTAGCAGTGTAAGACTAGAGGGAAGGCAGCCAAGTCATCACCACCCACCGCCAACTCTTGGGCTACTCTTTTACCAACGAAAACTGGGATTGACCGTCACATTATAACGCCCCCACGGCTGGGAGGGCGAGCATGTTTAGCGCGACGCGGGCGCGAACCCGCGACCCTCGGATTATGAGTCGCGCGCCTTACGAGCTAGGCCATGCCGGGCCTCAACACATTATTAGTGAAATGTAAGTATTTGATTCGTTTTCATGTAAAGTCCTTTACTCACCACTCATGTCTCAAAATACTTTTTCTATTTCGTTAACATGTATATACCCCCACAATTAACTATCCTTCATCACTTAATGGATTAATTGGCTGTTTATTTATTTGTTAATTCATTTCTTCCGTGTAAACTTCATTAACAAAGAAGAAATTTTTTTTTATTGACAACTTTTATATTGTTTAGCAACTTGGGGTTGTCTGTTTGTACATATGTATCTCATATTAATAACTGTTCTAAAAACTAGTTAGCTACAAATGATAAAAACATTCACAGTTAACTTCGTTTTTACTATAGTATTTAAGTCCATTGGTTTTCCAGTACTTAGCCAATTTTCGGAGTTAAAACCGTAAGTATTACATTTGTAACTAGAACACCTTTGTTGTTTCTCGTCACGCAGAAAGCTTTATAATGAGCTATCTTTCCTGTGCCCATCACGAGTAAAGTTTCATAATGAACTACCTTTCCTGTGCCCACCACGAGTAAAGCTTCATAATAAGCTACCTTTCCTGTGCCCACCATGAGTATCGAAGCCTGGTTCTTAGTAATGTGAGGCCCCAGACTTACCGCTCAACCAATGGGAGCAAACTTTAAAAAAAATATGCGCATTATATTTATAACCAGATGTTTTATTTACTTATTGATATTTATATAAAAGAAGGTTAAATAATATACCAAATGGCTCGTTATCAATGTAGAATAAGTTTACAATTTAAGGAAGAGGAAATAAGGTTTATTTAATTTGTTTAGGGCGAATTTCAGACTAATTACAATTTTACTCAGTAAACTAAAGTTGTCATTAAATTTAACAGCCTCCTAAAGCTTGATTAGATAGGCATTTTTAGTATATAAAAGCCTCGTCAAGCCTAATTAGATAGGCATTTTTTGTTACAAGAAGAAGTAATGAATATTTTGTAATTTAAAAAGTTCGACTTAAATGCTCGATATTTACAATTATATACGAATATTTAGAAAAAAAGCTTTCACCTCTTAATTTTGGAGATCACTTTTCAATAAAGAAAGTAATTATTTTATTTTATATAGAAGTGCCTTTAGTGTTCACGGTAACAAGCTGCCTATTCAATTAAACATGCCGTTATTTTACTTTTTGAACAAATAACAACCTCTTATAAAATTATAAGTTGCTGAATCTATTTAATAGATTTCTGGTTTAAGCCTACAAATAAGATAGCTTTGTTTCGTAGGGGGCTCTATTCATCACTGATCCTTGTTGACATTGTAAAATAAAGAGAATGACCGACCACACCACAATGAGGTAGGGTAAGTTTATGTGGAATAAGCTCAGTTCACAATTTCATATTTGTATGTTCCTTCACACAAGTTAATAAATTTCTTTTAGTTTATCTGATATAACCTTGTTGACAGCAAAGATCAGTAGATTAACAGACTATATCTGACTGCTTTAATACAAGAATATTATTCTTAAATCCTAAAATAAGGAACAAAAAGTAGGCGACAATTAGGCTTAAAAATACATCTATACAGTACTTTTAGGTAAATATTGTTTGGTTAATACAGATCTGTTATGAAATGCGCTATGTACTTAAAAATATAATTAAGTATGTGTTTTAAACTTTTTTGTCACCAACATTTTTAAATACTATTTAAAATCTAAGGCAAGTATTCCTTCATTAAAGTTATCGGATGTGGACAATAAATTTACTTCTTAGTATGTATAATACTGTATACATATTAATCTGATGTGTAAACTAAAACAAATTAACTCATGTGAGAGATCTTACAAATTCTAGATCCCTGACCAAGTCAAGTGTATTTGAACATGTTTTAAGTGAATGTGACACAGTCTTACAGTCAAGTTATTTTAAGACTAGATCTGTATTGAATAAAGCTAGCTTATTTAAAGAATAAGGCTAGAAATAAAATAAAAAGGTTCAGATAGTAAGTAAGCCGTCAACAAAGTAGGTTGTAAGCCGCTTTTTTCTTTTCTTTTAGTGGAGTCCTCCGCTCGTATAATGGTAAGTCTACAGATTTACAACGCTAAAACCAGTAGTCCGATTCCCCTCGGTGGACTCATCAGATAGTTCGATGTAGCTTTACTATAAGAATATACACAAACACACATTTTTAGTGAACGTTGGACTATCCTCGCTTTGTTGATCGAATAGAATCAAACCTGATATTTTAACATATATACCTAAAACTACTGTTGACCCACCAGGTGCCTCTCTTAAACAGCGTGTGCACAGATTTTACGCTAGAGTTAATTTAAACCTGTTCTTGTAGTAATAACAACATTTTTAAGTTTCTAGTAAAGTGGTGTTTTGTTATATAAAATCTTTGTTTTCTTTGCTGGTTTTAGCACTAGGCTGTCAACTAGAAGACACATAAATATATAAAGTGAATTTTGTGTTATAGTTGATGCTGGTAGTTTTCATCATGTGCCTTCGAACAACAAAGTTCTGATGTCCCTGTACTCCTGGAAATGCAAAATTTTGTACACTGTGTTTTCTTACTGACTGCTTGGTAAGGAGAATGTAGAACAGCCAACATCTCGCCAAATGTAATTTAGTATTAAATGGGCTCGATAGTATATAAAGATAGGAATTTATTCTTCAGTTTAGCAGCGTAATAAATTAATGTAATGAGTTTTTATTTTTGACACACGACATTTAGTCTAGCGTGCATGTAACGCGAAGCCTGATGTACTACAGACTACTGTATACATATTTGTCTTATGTACTACAGACTACTGTATACATATTAGTCTCATGTACTACAGACTACTGTATATATATATTAGTCTCATGTACCATACACTACTATATATATATTGTGAAGAGGTTAATATTAAATACTTTTTTTATCATTCGCTCTTCTTTTTACAGCATTCAATCAGTTATTATTATTATATCTTTCGTTTGTTTTTGAAGTTTATTGAGAGACTGATATGAATCTGTGATATGCAAACAATAAAGCTTTCTACCATCTATAATTATATTTTATTATTATTAATTATTTAGTGTATAATATTGTCTTGATCTAGCCAATTGATATGATGGTTAAGACGATCGACTCGATAATCGTGGGTTCGACTCTCCGTCTCATCAAACATCCTCACCTTTTCAACCGTAGGGACGTTTTAATACCAGTCTCACTATTATTTGGCAAAAGAGTAGCCCAAGAGTCGGCGTTGAGTGGTGTTTACTAGCTGCTGTTTCTCGTGTTTATCACTTCTAAATTAGAGACAGCTAGCTCAGATAGCTCTCGTGTAGTTTTGCGCGAAATTCAAAACACACCAAACTTTTTTGACCACCTCGGTCTTTCGTTCGTTTGTTAAATGACATATATATTCTGCCCGAAAGGATAGTTCGGAGACTGGACTGAAATTACTTAAAGTGCAATGTTATTTACAGGTCAAAATATGACGTCAACTGCATGTGGTATATGACAAATGATGTCAGGGAGAAGAGGTCACTAGATATCCTTATTCACTGCACAGGTGATGTCTGAAATCTGATAGTTTATTTTATCAGTTTTGCTCCAAGACCTTTCGAAGTTAGGTCAACATTTTAATGTTGAGGTGATGCATCTCGTTGGAAGGAAAACTTCACGACTAACTATCGCATGCGCTATTTCGTTTTTGTGTGTGTTTATAATTCATAAAATAATTAATTTTATTAAAAGTGTCCAGGTTTTCTTGTTTCTGCTATTTTTGCGTTAATCAAGAAACTCAGTTACATACTGTCAAACGGAAAGTTTACTTGAATCACTGGGCCGAACCTGGGTTATTCGCTGGTATTCCTGTCAGAGAAGCTTGTCTGTATGTATATATGTATGAACTAAATATATCATTGAGATTCTCGATTCTTGTCTTCAAAAGTTAATTGAAAATGACCAGAAAGATGAAGGGTTTTTAACATACATAACATTGTGACGCCTGGAGTGCATTATCGAAATTAATCATTGTTCTTATTCTAGTAATATATACTACAGCGAGCCTAACCAGTGTAATTTATTAGTGAAAGAGTACAGGGAAGGCAACTAATCATAACCACCACCCGCCAACTCTTGGGCTACTCTTTTTATTAACGGAAGTGTGTTTGACCCACACATTATATTGCCTCCTCGGCTAAAAGGGTGGGCATATTTGGTGCGGCGAAAATTCGAATTGCGAGTTTAGCTTCCTAACTACCTGATCATGCCAAGCCCTGTTTTGATGGAAAGGAAACTATCAAAATGGCGCTTTTCGCAGATTTTACAATAAACAATTATATATTTCTAATTCAAGCAAAAGGAAAATTAATTGTATAAAACTTCATAAGGTGATATTTAGGTTTAAAACAAGTACAAGCTACGCATAGCATAGTTTGATACAGTGACACATACCATAATAAAACATAGTATTGTTACAGTGACACGTACAATAATAATACATAGTATTGTTACAGTGACACATACAATAATAAAACATGTATTGTTACAGTGACACATACAATAATAAAACATAGTATTGTTACAATGACACGTACAATAATAATACATAGTATTGTTACAGTGACACATACAATAATAAAACATGTATTGTTACAGTGACACATACAATAATAAAACATGGTATTGTTACAGTGACACATACAATAATAAAACAGTATTGTTACAGTGACACATAAATAATAAAGCATAGTATTGTTACAGTGACACAATAATAATACATAGTATTGTTACAGTGACACATACAATACTAATACATAGTATTGTTACAGTGACACATACAATAATACATAATATTGTTACAGTGACACATACAATAATAAAACATAGTATTGTTACAATGACACGTACAATAATAATACATAGTATTGTTACAGTGACACATACAATAATAAAACATGTATTGTTACAGTGACACATACAATAATAAAACATGGTATTGTTACAGTGACACATACAATAATAAAACAGTATTGTTACAGTGACACATACAATAATAAAACAGTATTGTTACAGTGACACATAAATAATAAAGCATAGTATTGTTACAGTGACACAATAATAATACATAGTATTGTTACAGTGACACATACAATAATAAAACATGGTATTGTTACAGTCACACATACAATAATAATACATACCATAATAAAACAGTATTGTTACAGTGACACATACAATAATAATACATAGTATTGTTACAGTGACACATACAATAATACATAATATTGTTACAGTGACACAATAATAAAACAGTATTGTTACAGTGACACATACGATAATAATACATACAATAATAATACATAGTATTGTTACAGTGACACATACAATAATACATAATATTGTTACAGTGACACAATAATAAAACAGTATTGTTACAGTGACACATACAATAATAATACATAGTATTGTAGTTTTATCTTGTAATTTTAACATTTATATTGGTTGTTCATCAAAGGGCTTGCTGATGTCACGTGAAGAGTGTGTGGGTCAGTGTCTGGAAGTTTCTTTTTTTGTTGTTTATGAAGCACAAAGCTACACAATGAAATATCCGTATTCTGCCCACCACGGGTATCAAAACCCACTTTGTAGCGTTACAGAGCTAATTATTTAAACGATATAAGTTGGGCATAATAAAAGTATATATATGTGAACTGTGGGAGAGAATAGCAGAGATATGGGCGTTTACATAAAAAGGATACAACAGCCAACAATGACTTTCAAGAAGTTAAAAACAGCACAACTAGACGCGGAAACAGTGGACGTGAGCTAAGCATAATAGGTAAGGACGATCTGGTTGGACTTGTGAGATTAGTTCTAATGAACGGTTACATTTAAATAGGATAAAAACTTTGTTTTTAGGGGCTGTCAGTAGCTGTAAAAGTAGTACAAGTAGTGGCCAGTGTTAAAGTAAAGTAAATACATAAAAATACAGAGAAAGGTGTAATGTATAAAGAAAATACTGAATGTTGTAATGTAATAAACAAATGACTTTTAGATCAATAGTCAGAACTGAGTATTCTGATGTAATGATAATAAGTGAAATCTGTTTAAATGTAAACGACAGTAATGACATAAGTGTTTTTAAACAGACGGTTATATGTTCTTCAGCAACGATAAAGCACTAAAAAGAGGGAAGGAAACTGAGTTTTAGACAGTCGAGTAAGATTCCAACTGTTGTAATTATGGGTGATTTTAATTGATCAGAAAACCTGGTACGAACGATGCTGTTTTAAATTTATTGTTAATTTTTAATATACTAATGGATGGGAGGGTGTATATAGACATAAAATATCATTACACTATTAAGTTAAGTTTGTTTTACTGCACATAGAGGTCGAGAATAGTGATATTTTATGTTTCAAATTTTGAAACAAAGTATGAATAGATGACGTAATACTTGTCAAATGGACTAACACTGTATTAATAAATTTATCAAACAATCCCTAAAAAATCTGCCCAAAAATAGAAACTGCTACTAGAACAGTCTGTACAATTTGAAGTACATTAGGCTTGTGGAAGTTAGCTCAAGCCTCAGGAGCGTACATTAAACGTAATTTACTGGGTCTGTACTGGCTCTAAGTACAAAGAGTACTACTCTATGTGTATTAGAGCTATGCATCGTCAACAACGCAATAACATCATTCTTTACTAACAGATGGCGATACTAGATGAATGTATTATTTGGGATAATGGGTCTAGAACACGTATAGGGTTGCACGTATTGTATGCCCTCGCTCATGTTGCTCATGCTTTAGAGCACATTACTGCAGCTGTTAAATACTGTGTGCGTTTTTATCTTATAGCAAAGCCACACTGTGCTATCTGCTGTGTCTCTGAAGAGGAATCACGTCCCCGACTCTCATAAAGTTGCAAGACTGTAGATTTATCGCTGTTGCATTACAAGACTGAAGCCTAATCACTGCAATGGTATTGCTGTAGAAATTACAAGGAATTGCTTGGGACAAAAGAAAAGTGTTTGTACCACTGAAGATCGGGAGTATTTCCCTTGCAGCGTCTTCAATGTTCAGTCTAGAACTTATCAAAACATCTTAGCACCTCTTTTAAAAAAAAGCCATTGAAGTGAGCCATTAACTTGTCTTCAGTATTGAATAATCCAAATACAATGGATTCGTATACTCAAGGACAGAATCTTCTCCATGAGAAGCAACCTCAAAGTTGATGACAATGTTGCATTAGATACAAGAAAAGAATTGACAGATTGTGAACAGCAAGGTCTTATGTTGGAAGAAATATCGTGGATGTCATGGAAAGCGAGTTCTTTCATTGAGAGAGTGGTAAGTTTGATAGGAGAAAATAAAGCTTCCCATTCAAGAAATGAGCCGAAGATCTGCATTTTTTCCACATGTAGACGAAGGTTAAATTGATAAAGAGATGATTCATTTTAGTGGGCAGCTCAGCTTAAACAATATTCAAATGTATTTTGCCTTGAAACTCTGCCCTTGCTTGTCAAAATCAGTAAAGCAATAAAAAAGAAGTTAGATATTTTGCAATCAACCAAAGAGTAATACATTGTAAATCGTCATCATTTACAAGGTATTACTTTTTTGGGTTGATTTTGAGCGTGCCAGAAACTGTCAACACATCCTGAACACTTTCTGGCATGCCCAAAATGCCCAATCTCGGCTCGTACATTCGTATTTATTACTTTGTTAGTATCCTTCAAGTACACCTAGGTAATATATTCACACGTTTTTCTCTCTCAGAGAAGAACTCCACAATGACTCTGTATTCCTCATCTGTTCACACTACTTTGTACATTACAGATTTGTTTTCTCTTCTTCACATGTAAATGGTTTAATAAAACGTGTTTTCAAAGTTCATATATTTTGTTGTTAAATGTTACATTTTATATTCAACGATAATATCTCATGTCATGTGTTCGTATGAGATCTAAACTCAGACACACATCATGGCAAAGGAGTCAGTAAAGACAACATACTTAAGTTGATCACGTTGGTAAGATCGATGTAAGATCCAAACTTGCACGTACTGTGATCACGTTGGCAGGATCAGTATATGATCTAAAACACGAATCAAGAAATATTTAACAAAATGTAAAATACATTAAAGATTATTAGGCGAACTAAAAACACAAACTTTTCGACGACAACGTGAAATAAACGCACAAGAAATGTTTCTATAGTAAGAGATGTAAGAAAGTGGTGTTATATAAATTTACAGAACTACAAAAAATTAATTTTCAAATACTCCGTTTCTTAACTCAACCTTAATTACCGGTTTGTGGGAAGAAATAAAGAATTATGTTTCTGAACTAAAACAAAAGAAAAATTACGTACTTTCCAGCATTACTCAACAAAATGTTTATCACACGTATCCAGCTGCAAAGCAATATCGACAGATGAGATGCTGCTGCCATCTGTTAAAGAATGTTTACAACAATTATTAAGTCTCTTTGCTTTAAAGTTTCTGCAGTTGGAGCAGATACAACCTTCCATGCTAATCTCGTTCCTGATAAACGTCAAATAGTAGTTTGCAGACTGTTAGCTAACACTAAGTATTTCTCAAAACTAACGTTAACAAACTGACTATTTGGTATGAGCACTTTTCAAAATTAACGTAACCAAACTAGTTTGCGTGTCAGCAGTAGAGAAAGAAATGAGCTGTTTTAGACTTGACTACCTTGTTATGTGGAAATAATGTTTTTACAAGAAAAACATTCTGATAACAATTTTATCAAAAATTTCTTTCTTGTTATTTTTTTACGAAGTAAGAGATGACGAAAGAAATAGTCTTAAAAATTGTTGCTATGAAATTATAATAATTGAAAAAGTTATGTGAAATAACACTTTAAGGTTGTAACTAACATTCAGAATGTCAGAAGACCTTTACAAATAAGTTCTTTATATACGATAAAATATCAAACAGATCTTCTAGCTACACCAAATAAACTGGGAAATTAGTCAGCGACTAATGACGTAGTGACGGGTTTTTGCTACTTTAATATAAAGACTGATACTGTCATGTTAAAGTTATGAAGTGCCTCTGACAATAAGTTTTGAATTACGTGTCTGTTTCAGACATTCTTACGAACACGATAAGTTTACTCTGAATTATGTGTCGTCAGTTTCTAACATTTTTACAAACTCAGTTTACTACGACTTATGTGTAGTCAATTTCAAACAAATTTCGAAAGCAAAATATAAAAACAAATATCTTTGAAAGATTTACGTCAATGAACAGGTAAAGAGGCCTGCCATCTAGTGGCTTTATAAAGCACATTCATCATGATATTTTTTTATGAATTTCCAGTTGTGAGTTAGAGTTTATAAACAAGAAGTCACATTTATTTCTGTGTTGGATGAAAGCTACATCCCGAAGCACGTGTGTCACAATAATTGAATCAAAAAATTAAAGATAAAACATTGAATACTGAATTTCGAATTTCAGCTTTGATAGAAAGGACATATACAAATAGCAACCGTGGTCTACAGGTTAACTTCTGAGTAGTTCCATTTTGTTTATGAATCTTAAGAGCTAAACCTAATTTTAAAAACAGGGCTTTCAAAATTCTTGAACAAACAGATTAATACAGAGACCAGTTTATAATATGTTGTTTAAACGATCTGTAAGAACTTGAACTCTTCCTTGTGAGTTATATGTTCCTTTGAATAACAAGGTTCGTCATAGTAGATTTAATAACACAGGGTTCTCCTGGGTTACATATTACTTTCAACAACACAGAGTTCTTGTGGATTGCATATTACATTCAATAATACAGGGTTCTCCTGAGTTACATATTACATTTAATAACACAGAGTTCACCTGGGTTACATATTAAATTCAACAACACAAGATATCTGAATATTAATTATCTCGAATTTTTTCAGTCACTTAGCAACATGTAGAGTCGACGTTATATATATATCAACGGATACATTGCATTCAGTGAATGACAATACCAATTATAACACCACTGATCTATCGAAAAGACCACCTTGCATCATTCGCGGGATTTAGTTGGTAAATGGGAGGGATTTACAGTTTTTTCATTCAATAATTAACCTTTCTCTCTCTCGAATTTGGGTATCATATGTACTCTGGAGGGTCAGGGGCTCTTTGACCTCTCCCTCCTTCCTTTACTTACGTAGTCATACAGTGTTTGATGGTGTTAGTTACTGATTTTTGGGTCAGAGTGGGGTGAATTATTCCATTTTCAGGGCACTGTCCATGTAGTGATATACATGTATAGATATTGTTTTGCCTATCAGTAAGACGTCTAGTTTGATGGTGGCACTATTTTTACTTTTTTACTTGTATTTTTATTATTTTATATATTTTTTTTCATTTATTATTATTATTTTTATGTTTAGAATATATATTGACCGGAGAGAGATGTTTAGGACTAGCTTCATCATGTATGAGGTACCTGTCTAGTTCGCATAGTAACTCATTTTTTCTTCTGATTTTTATCAAATACGTTATTGTACTGTGTACGAATCTATCTGGTGTGGTTGGTGTGTTTGAATATTTATGTATAAATTGAGATGATGTTGCTCTGGGAACTCTATATGCTGTTGTGAGGAGTGTCTTTTGGATTGTTTGTAGTTTGGTTTTAATTATTTTGTCACTTACAGTTATCCATGCTGGAGCTACGTAGTCTATTACTGGTCTAATATATGTTTTGTAAATGTTTAGTATGTTGTCTGTAGATGCTCCACTGTTTTCGCCAGTTAACTCCTAGCATAGTTAGTTCTTCATCAGACTTTATTTTTAATTTTGTTTACATGGTTAATCCAAGTTAAGTTTGAATCATAGGTTCGGCCTAAAAGTTTTGCCGTTGAGGCAGTCTGAAGTAGTGTTCCATTCATATATATTCCAGGCTGTAGTTTTTTGTATTTTGTTAATTTCGTAAAGACTACGAGTTGTGTTTTTGCTGTGTTTATTTTTATTATATATTTTTGACAGTATTCACTGGTTCTATTTAGTTACGGTTGTATGTTAGTGGCTGCTATTGTTGGTGTTGTGGCACTTTTCCAGACTGCCACATCATCAGCGAACTGTGAGGAGAATCCATGATTTGGATCCTTCAATGACATATTGTTTACATACATGATGAAGAGTATAGGGCTAACCACCCCTCCCTGAGGGACACCAGCTTCTGGAGTAAAGTACTCAGAAAAGGTACCCTCTACATTTACTCTGCATTTTCCATTTTCTATTTTCCAAAAAGTTAGATAACCAGTGAATAATTCCACACGGTAGTCCCATTTCATTCATACGGGACCGTAGACCATTGTGCCAATAATTAACTGTTTTATGGTTGGTTTGGTTTTTGAATTTTGCGCTAAGTTGCGCGAGGGATATCTGCGTAGCCGTTCCTAATTTTGCAGTGTAAGACTGGAGGGAAGGCAGCTCGTTCTGCTGACCCTTTCAGCTGTGGGAGCGTTATTATATGACGGTCAATCCCATTATTCATCTTTAAACGAGTAGTCCAAGATTTGGCGGTTACGGGGATTCGCCCCAGCGACCCTCAAATTATGAGTCGAACGCTTTTACCACTTGGCCATGCCAGGCCAAACCGTTTTACGTAAGACAAATAAAGTGTTTATTTTTGTTAAATAGGTAAACAACAGCAATGTTTTACTTCATATAATATTTAATACAATAACATTAATTTAACATAGTTTTCTCTTTCGTGTTACACAAAGAAGCACTACAGTAGGAGAATACAGCAGCTAAGGTTAGCTGTCACCAAATTTAGTGGTTTGTATGTTTTTTTTAGTTTCGCGCAAAGCTACACGAGAGCTATTTGCGCTAGCCGTCCCTAATTTTGCAGTGTGAGATTAGAGGGAAGACAGCTAGTCATCACCACCCACTGCCAACTCTTGGGCTACTCTTTTACTAACGAATAGTGGGATTGAACGTTATAACATTATAACGTCCTCATGGCTGAAAGGGCGAGCATGTTTGGTGTGACGGGAATTCGAACTCGCGACCATCAGATTATGATTCTAGCACCTTAACCCACTTGGCCATGCCGGACCTACATTTAATGGTTCTTTTAACTTTTACTAAAATGCTCAAACTTTTTTTACACAAGTGTTCGACTCGTGTAGACTCGTGACAAGTGAGTAGACGGTTTTGTAGTTTTACACCAATATCGTAGCACTTTAACATAACCAATCACTTTGCGTTACTGAATTAAAAATTATGTATTAGTGCTTCTTGTGCATTATGTTTTTAGGAATACATATTCGAATTTTCTCCTCCGAATCCCTTATATCTCATCTGATATATAAAATTGAACTTTGAAACGAAATACAATCAAATCAGAAAAACGCAGAGAAGCTCAGGCAATTACGAGAAGCAGCGCGTTCTTTTACTAAGTAAAGCACGAGACGCGTTCCTTTTTTTGAGTAAATCACGCTTATTTATTTTAAACGCGTTTACTCTAACGCAGAGCTGGCGGAAAATAATTATGGTATTCATAAGATCTGAAGTGAGGAGAGCATACTAACTCTGGAAGGAAGGAAAACACGAATCGCGTTGAAATCAGTCGGGTAAATTGAAGTCGGAAGGAAAGAAATATATACCGTCGAATTAAAAAAACACAAAAATATTGCTATAAAAAATCAACAGGATTCGGATTTAGGCTTATCTCATAAATAAAAAGTAATTATAATAAGCAAGTTTTATAAACTGGTATCGGATTATAAAAATATTTTCTATTTACGCGTTAGCTTACACGAAGTAGTAGATATAGTTAAAAAATAAGTAAAAATAAAAAGATTAGGTTTATGTGAAGTTTCTAATAATTATGTAACCAACGAAGATCTTTGCGTTTCTTACTATGTGTACTCGGAAATTTGAATTCGTAATAATGATAACTGAATTAGAACTGAAGGAAATGTGGAAACTGAAGAATGCTTACTAAGTAAACAATAATGGAAACTGTTCACAAACTCACTAAATTAATAATGAAACAAACTGTGATGGTTGGAGGTATGCTTGCTACGTTAATACTGAATACAACTGGGCTCGTTGGTGTATGATTACTAAATGAGCAATAAACAAAATTGTGTTTGTATAAGATAATTTTACTGAATTACACTGAGGGAAACTGTGGACTTGAGACCATACTACAGAATACAAGGTCTGTTGTTCTTAGGTTCGTATATTACTCAATAAAAAGTGTGGTGTTGTTAGGTTCATATTATACATATAGTAAGGTATATTATTCTTAGGATCATATATTACACAATATAAGGTCTGTTGTTTTTAGGTTCATATATTACGCAATATAAGGTCTGTTGTTCGTAGGTTCATATTCTACATAATGTAAGTTCTGTTGTTCGTAGGTTCATATTCTACATAATGTTTGTTCATTTATTTAATATTTAACACAAGAAGTTCTTATTTAAGGAAGTTCAAAATGATTATACCGTCTTTTGATTATACCGTCTTTTGATTGTACCGTCTTTTGATTATACCGTCTTTTGATTATACTGTCTTTTGATTATACCGTCTTTTGATTATACCGTAATGATTATACTGTCTTTTGATTATACCGTAATGATTGTACCGTCTTTTGATTATACCGTAATGATTATACCGTCTTTTGATTGTACCGTCTTTTGATTATACCGTCTTTTCTTGCTACAAAATGCGAAGTGTTTGATTGTATTTGAAGTTTTCGACATTCTTTAAGGACAGAATTTACAGATGAAGTAAAGTCGCCTTATTTCATAGCCAGGTTATGAAGTAAAGATGTCTTACCTTGCTATATAGTGTAAGAATCTTAGCCAGGTTATGAAGTAAAGATATCTTACCTTGCTATATAGTGTAAGAACCTTAGCCAGGTTATGAAGTAAAGATGTCTTACCTTGCTATATAGTGTAAGAACCTTAGCCAAGCTATGAAGTAAAGATGTCTTACCTTGCTATATAGTGTAAGAACCTTAGCCAGGTTATGAAGTAAAGATGTCTTACCTTGCTATATAGTGTAAGAACCTTAGCCAGGTTATGAAGTAAAGATGTCTTACCTTGCTATATAGTGTAAGAACCTTAGCCAGGTTATGAAGTAAAGATGTCTTACCTTACTATGTAGTGTAAGAACCTTAGGAAGGTTATGAAGTAAAGATGTCTTACCTTACTATGTAGTGTAAGAACCTTAGGAAGGTTATGAAGTAAAGATGTCTTACCTTGCTATATAGTGTAAGAACCTTAGCCAGGTTATGAAGTAAAGATGTCTTACCTCATTATATAGTGTAAGAACCTTAGCCAAGCTATGAAGTAAAGATGTCTTACCTTGCTATATAGTGTAAGAACCTTAGCCAGGTTATGAAGTAAAGATGTCTTACCTTGCTATATAGTGTAAGAACCTTAGCCAGGTTATGAAGTAAAGATGTCTTACCTTGCTATATAGTGTAAGAACCTTAGCCAGGTTATGAAGTAAAGATGTCTTACCTTGCTATATAGTGTAAGAACCTTAGCCAGGTTAGGAAGTAAAGATGTCTTACCTTACTATGTAGTGTAAGAACCTTAGGAAGGTTATGAAGTAAAGATGTCTTACCTTGCTATATAGTGTAAGAACCTTAGCCAGGTTATGAAGTAAAGATGTCTTACCTCACTATATAGTGTAAGAACCTTAGCCAGGTTATGAAGTAAAGATGTCTTACCTTGCTATATAGTGTAAGAACCTTAGCCAGGTTATGAAGTAAAGATGTCTTACCTTGCTATATAGTGTAAGAACCTTAGCCAGGTTATGAAGTAAAGATGTCTTACCTTACTATGTAGTGTAAGTACCTTAGGCAGGTTATGAAGTAAAGATGTCTTACCTCACTATATAGTGTAAGAACCTCAGCCAAGCTATGAAGTAAAGATGTCTTACCTCACTATATAGTGTAAGAACCTCAGCCAAGCTATGAAGTAGAGATGTCTTACCTCACTATATAGTGTAAGAACCTCAGCCAGGTTATGAAGTAAAGATGTCTTACCTCACTATATAGTGTAAGAACCTCAGCCAGGTTATGAAGTAAAGATGTCTTACCTCATTATATAGTGTAAGAACCTTAGCCAGGTTATGAAGTAAAGATGTCTTACCTCACTATATAGTGTAAGAACCTTAGCTAGGTTATGAAGTAAAGATGTCTTACCTCACTATATAGTGTAAGAACCTCAGCCAGGTTATGAAGTAAAGATGTCTTACCTCACTATATAGTGTAAGAACCTTAGCCAGGTTATGAAGTAAAGATGTCTTACCTCACTATATAGTGTAAGAACCTTAGCTAGGTTATGAAGTAAAGATGTCTTACCTCACTATATAGTGTAAGAACCTTAGCCAGGTTATGAAGTAAAGATGTCTTACCTCACTATATAGTGTAAGAACCTCAGCCAGGTTATGAAGTAAAGATGTCTTACCTCACTATATAGTGTAAGAACCTTAGCCAGGTTATGAAGTAAAGATGTCTTACCTCACTATATAGTGTAAGAACCTTAGCCAGGTTATGAAGTAAAGATGTTTTACCTCACTATATAGTTTAAGAACCTCAGCCAGGTTATGAAGTAAAGATGTCTTACCTCACTATATAGTGTAAGAACCTTAGCCAGGTTATGAAGTAAAGATGTCTTACCTCACTATATAGTGTAAGAACCTTAGCCAGGTTATGAAGTAAAGATGTCTTACCTCACTATATAGTGTAAGAACCTTAGCCAGGTTATGAAGTAAAGATGTCTTACCTTGCTATATAGTGTAAGAACCTTAGCCAAGCTATGAAGTAAAGATGTCTTACCTTGCTATATAGTGTAAGAATCTTAGGCAGGTTATGAAGTAAAGATATCTTACTTTACTATGTAGTGTAAGAATCTTAGCCAGGTATTGAAGTAAAGATGTTTTACCTTGCTCTATAGTGTAAGAACATAAATTCATGTTGGTACTTGTACTTAGCTACCATAAAACGTTTTCGAGGTTTGATAAAAGTTCGAGTGTTTTGTGTTAGACAAATGTTCAATGTATCTTTCATTAAATTTAGTTTCACTAAATTTCCAAAAAGAAATAAATCCGCCCACTACGCAATCTGGTGAAGGAAATAAAAAAATATTTAAAGACGACTATTGATATCAAGACTTTAATGTATTTTCTTGTAAGGCGAGTTCCATCGACGACAAAACTTCAAGAATATTCAATTTTCCTGTAATTTATTACATTCCACATTCTAAACGATAATCAAGTTGGTTTCAAGACAACTTAATGTTCTAAAGTTTCATGACCGGTACGAGAGTAATACAAAAATAGTAAAATAATTCCCTAAGGTTTTGTAGCTCCAAGCTGATCCGTTGTATTAGTTCTTCAAGGATACTTAATTTCTTTCTGATTGTCTTTCTCGTAATCCCAACGGAAAGAAAGTGGAGGACAATTTTATTTGGAAGATTAGTAATGCTTACAGTCATGTTCACCGCGATCTTCCGTGCAAATTGTAACATTAATAACATGTCGACAGGAAGAATAACACGATCTGAGATGATTTTATGTTTGCGCTAAAATAGCACAAGACACGATTGGTCTGCCCATGTCCATATTTGTTGGTACCCTTTGTCTGGAATATAATTTGAAAGGACTGACCTGTCTTTGGTCTTTACCCTGCTAGGATATTTCTGGAATAAAATATGAAGGCATTAGCCTGTCTTTGGTCTCTACCTTGTTAGAATATTTATGGAATGTAATGAGAAAAGAAAAGCCTATCTTTAGTCTCTACTTTGTTAGAATATTTCTGGATTGTAATAAGAAGAAACTGACCTGTCTTTGGTCTCTACCTTGTTAGAATATTTCTGGAATCCAGTAAGAAGAAACTAGCCTGTCTTTGGTCTCTACCTTGTTAGGATATTTCTGGAATGTAACAAGAAGACACTGCCTGTCTTTGGTCTCTACCTTGTTATAATATTTCTGGAATGTGATAAGAAGAGACTGGACTGTCTTTGGTCTCTACCTTGTTATAATATTTCTGGAATGTAGTAAGAAGAGACTGGACTGTCTTTGGTCTGTACCTTGTTAAGATATTTCTAGAATGTAGTAAGAAGAGACTAGTCTGTCTTTGGTCTCTACATTGTTAGAATATTTATGGAATGTAATGAGAAAAGAAAAGCCTATCTTTAGTCTCTACTTTGTTAGAATATTTCTGGATTGTAATAAGAAGAAACTGACCTGTCTTTGGTCTCTACCTTGTTAGAATATTTCTGGAATCCAGTAAGAAGAAACTAGCCTGTCTTTGGTCTCTTCCTTGTTAGGATATTTCTGGAATGTAATAAGAAGAGAGTTACCTGTGTTTGGTTTTCACTTTTTTTAGTATATTTTGGAATAAAATATGAAGGGACTAGCCTTTCTTTGGTCTCTACTTTGTTAGAATATTTCTGGATTGTAATAAGAAGTCACTGGCCTTTCTTTGGTCTCTACCTTGTTAGAATATTTCTGGAATGTAATAAGAAGAGACTGGCACGTCTTTGGTGTTTACCTTGTTAGGATATTTCTGGAATCTAGTAAGAAGAGACAAGCCTGTCTTTAGTCTCTACCTTGTTAGAATATTTCTGCATTGTAATAAGAAGAGACTGTCCTGTCTATGATCTCTATCTTTCTAGGATACTTTTTGGAATGTGGTAAGAAGAGACTGGCCTCTTTTTGGTCTCTATATTGTTAGGATATTTCTGGATTGCAATAAGAAGAGAATGGCCTTTCTTTTGTCTCAACCTTATTACAATATTTCTGGAATGCAAGTAGAAGAGACTGGCCAGTATTTGTTTTTGTTTTTTTGTTAGCATATTTCTTGAATGTGATAAGAAGAGACTAACTAGCCTGTCTTTGATCTTTCCCTTGTTAGGATATTTCTGGAATGTAGTAAGAAGAGACTGGGCTGTCTTTGGTCTCTACGTTGTTAGAATATTTCTGGAATGTAATAAGAGGAGACAATCCAGCTTTAGTCTCCACCTTGTTAGGATATTTCTGGAATGTAATAAGATGAGACTTGCCTGTCTTTGGTTTTTACTTTGTTAGTATATTTTTGGAATAAAATATGAAGGGACTAGCCTGTCTTTGGTCCCTACCTTGTTACAGTATTTCTAGAATGTAATAAGACGACACTGGCCTCTCTTTGGTCTTTACCTTGTTAGGATATTTCTGAAATGTAATGAAAAGACATTGTTCTGTCTTTGGTCTTTATCTTGCCAGGATATTTCTAGAATCTAATAAGAAGAGACTGGCCATTCTTTGGTCTCTACTTTGTTAGAATAATTCTGGAATGTAATAAGAAGACACTGTCTGTCTTTGGTCTTTATCTTGTTAGGTTTTTTTTCTGGAATGTAATAAGAAGATACTGGCCAATCTTTGGTCTCTACTTTGTTAGAATAATTCTGGAATGTAATAAGAAGACACTGTCTGTCTTTGGTCTTTATCTTGTTAGGTTTTTTTTCTGGAATGTAATAAGAAGATACTGGCCTGTCTTTTGTCTTTACCTTGTTTTGATGTTTCTAGAATTTAGTAAGAAGAGACTGGATTGTGTTTGGTCTCTACTTTGTCAGAATATTTCTGGAATGGTATAGGAATAGACAAGCCTCTCTTTGGTCTCTACTTTGTTAGGATATTTCTAAAATGTAATAAGAGACTCGCCTGTCTTTGGTCGCTACAGAACTTACAGTGTGTAGTATATGAACTTTAGAATAAAGGAACATACATTGTCTGATGTTCTTATGTTCATATTTTACACAATGTAAGTTATTTTGTTCATATCTACACACTGTCAGGTCTGTTGTTTTAAACTTCATATCTACACATTGTAAACTCTGTTGTTCTTGTGTTCATATACGACACAGTGTAAGATCTGTGGTTCTAAAGTTTATACATATACACTGTAAAGTCTGTTGTTCTTAGGTTCAATTCTATACAATGTAAGTTCTGTTATGCTACATATATCCTACATAATGTAAAATCTGTTGATTTAATTTTCATATTTTACACAATGCAAGGTCTGTTGTTTTTATGTTCATGTCCTACGTAATTAAAATCTGTTGTTTATATGTTCGTATCCTACATAATTAAAATCTGTTGTTTTTATGTTCATATCCTACATAATTAAAATCTGTTATTTTTATGTTCATATCCTACATAATTAAAATCTGTTGTTTTTATGTTCATGTCCTACATAATTAAAATCTGTTGTTTTTATGTTCATATTCTAAACTCTCGATTTTCTTTCATTTGTATTCATCAGTTTGTACACGGTTAATAATTTATTGCTGGGAGGTTTTGTTAGTATTGTTGCTTAAATACCTGATTGTAAAAACTATCTGATAGATAAATACATTTATGTTATTAACTATTTGATAGATAAATACATTTATGTTATTAACTATTTTAATAAACTCTTTATGTTATTCTGTCAATTGGCGCCATTTTATGAGTTTTCAATTAAGGATCATGTAAAAATGTTGCTTGATTCTTATAAATGAGCTGCTGTTAAACACATAACTACTTAGAATCTGTGCACCACCAACTAAGGGTATCGAACCAGATTTTTAGCATCATGAGTGTGTAGACTTGCCATTCTGCCATGGTAGGTGTTTTTTGTCTAAAGTATAAAGTGAAGAGACTGGCTTGTCTTTGTTAATATGTTGCTTCTACGGGTCAAGAATCTATTGGAAAAAGACTGGTCTGTTCGTGGCCTGTTGTCACTATCACTTATATAGAATACGTTTGTTTTTGGAATTTCGCGCAAAGCTGCACGAGGGCGATCTGCTTTCGCCGTCCCTCATTTAGCAGTGTAATACTAGAGGAAAAAAGCCAGTTATCCCTATCCACCGCCAACTCTTGGGTTACTCTTTTATCCAACGGACAATGGGATTGGCCGAAACTTATAACGCTTCTACGGCTGAAGTGGCGAGTATGTTTGATGTGACTGTGATCTGAACCCACGACCCTCGGATTACGAGTCGAGCGCCCCCTATTCATCCGGCTATGCCTAGAATATAGAATATAAAATTAAAGTAAATGTACACTTTTGTAAACTTTATGTTTCTACCTGTCTTGAAATACCTAGACAACTCTGCAACTGATCTTTATTTTGTATTTTGGAGTGGAGAGGATGGTCAGTTCGTACAGATATTTTACTATACCAATCTATACGCAATTTCATTGTTTCCTGTTTATTATTTTTATGTAATCTTAGGATGGAATGAGAGATAGAAAGTCCACATTTTCTTCTGGTGATGAAATCGATTCAAAACACTTCCAAATTCTGAAAAGCTCTGGCTGTGACGTAAAAGTCAGTATCTGTTTAAGAACAGAATGAACCGTTTTCAGATTAAATTTAGTCGGTGTTATTTTTTTGTGTGGAAATATTACTATACATTCAAATAATTGAATATGTTATAATAAATGATTCTGTAACCTTATCACGACCGTTCGTAATCTATCTTACTGCTGCGTCTTAAAATAGACCTACAGAGTAGTTTCAATTTCAACAGAGTCCGAAGAAAATCTTTTCATGTTCAAAGCATACTAACCCTCTCTGTAGAGTTTCCATAATCTATTTATTCTGCGAGGTTGATGTTTTTCCCAGTGACTCTTTCAAGTTAAATGGTTAGTAAATATATCGCTATGTATAATGTGATAATGTAATATACATCTTATGCTAGCTTGTAGATAATTCTATAAAACTATGTGGGAGTACTTTATTATTGTCGGCCTGGTTGTGAATTGAAGTGACGAGAGAGCGGTATGAATACGGACTAACAACATTACAATTCGGAGTTTGACTCTATGCAGTATACATATAAGATAGTTTGCTTTTGAATTTCGGGCAAAGATTCACAAGGGCTATCTGAGCTAGCAGTCCCTAATTTAGCTAGTCATCACCTACCACCACAAACATCTGAGCTACTCTTTTACCAACGAATAGTTGGATTAACCATCACATAATAACGCCCCACGGCTGAAAGGGCGAGCATCTTTGGTGTAACAGGGATTCGAACCCGCGACTCTCGGATTACTAGTCGAGTGCCTTTACCACCTGGCCATGCCGGGCCGGTAACAAACTAGCTACAGTTAGAATCTAGCTTATGATAACAAACTAACTACAGTTATAATATACCTTATGATAACAAACTAACTACAGTTATAATCTAGGTTATGAAAGAAAACTAAGTTATAATATAGCTTATGATAACAATGTAACTACAGTTATAATATAGCTTATGATAACAAACTAACTACAGTTAGAATCTAGCTTATGATAACAAACTAAATACAGTTAGAATCCAGCTTATGAAAAGAAACTAAGTTATAATATAGCTTATGATAACAAACTAACTACAGTTATAATATAGCTTATGATAACAAACTAACCACAGTTATAACATAGCTTATGATAACAAACTAACTACAGTAATAATATAGTTTACGATACCAAATTAATTACAGTTCAAATCTACCTTATGATAACAAACTAACTACAGTAATAATATAGCTTATGATAACAAAGTAATTACAGTTATAATATAGCTTAATGAACGGAAACTAAGTTATAATATAGCTTATGATAATGTAACTACAGTTAGGATCTAGCTTATGATAAAAACTAACTACAGTTATAATATAGCTTATGTTAACACTATGTAACACTAATTTTGATAGTTTGTTTGTGTGTTTGTTTTTGGAATTTCGCACAAAGCTACTCGAGGGCTATCTGTGCTAGCCGTCCCTAATTTAGCAGTGTAAGACTAGAGAGAAGGCAGCTAGTCATCACTAACCACCGTCAACTCTTGGGCTACTCTTTTATCAACGAATAGTGGGATTGACCGTAACATTATAACGCCCCACGGCTGAAAGGACGAGCATGTTTGGCGGGACGGGGATGCGAACCCGCGACCCTCAGATTACGAGTCGCACGCCTTAACACGCTTGGCCATGCCGGGCCTCCTGGATAGTATGTGTTATTTCTTAATTGCTTATGTTATAAAAGTACAGAAGATGGTCATTATTCCCTTCAAACTTTGCTTTTGTGACCTGGATAATGAAATTCAGAAATTAACCTATTTTCTGTGTAATAACGGGCCAAATTGCACATTTTCATTTGTATAAGGTCTGAATAAAACAACATACGAATTAATATTTACATGTATTTCTACTAAAGTTTTTCAACAATGTTTAGAAGTGAGTAGTTTTTCGAGATTTGCCACTGTAATGTAAATCACTCTTATGTATCAGACCCCAAATATAGTCTCCTATCATGTTTTCGTTATACGCAGCGTTCAAAGTCCAGTATATCTTGGTGAAACGCTCGCCTTGCTCCTCTGAATATGCTTCCATTTTCTCCTTGAATTTATCAAGATGAGCGTTAAGGATATGGACTTTCAGGGACATCCTGCAACCCATTTTACCGTAGTTCTTCATCAGAGCCTCAACCAATTCCACATAATTTTCGGCTTTGTGATTGCCGAAGAAGTCCTGTACCACTGCGACAAAGCTGCCCCAAGCTTTTTTTCTTTCCTATTGAACTTGTTGGGGAATTCTGTGCACTCCAGGATCTTCTTTTTTTCTTTTTTTTTTTGTTCCAACGAAGACACCAGCTTTGACCTTTGCCTCAGACAGCTTAGGGAAGAAGTCTCGAAGGTACTTGAAGGCTGCAGACTTCTTATCAAGGATTTGTTTGTTTTAGAATTTCGCGCAAAGCTACTCAAGGGCCACTCTGCGGTAGCCGTCTCTTATTTAGCAGTGTAAGACAAAAGAGAATGCAGCTAGTCATCACCACCCACCGCCAACTCTTGGGCTACTCGTTTACCAACGAATAGCGGGATTGACCGTAAAATTATAACGCCCCCACAGATGAAAGGGAAAACATGTTTGGTTTGACGGGAATTCGAACCCGCGACCCTCAGATTACGAGTCGAACGCCTTAACCTACCTGGACATGCCGGGCCTTCTTATCAAGGGGTCCGGATACATGATAGTAGATGCATTCTTGCCAGCCCGACGTTTGGAAGGGTTCACCATGCAGAAGTAGCAATTGCTTGAGTGGTCACGACAAATTCTGGTAATAGTGAACCTTATGGCTCTCTTTTCCCCTCTGTACCATCCTGCAAAAGAGCAAAATAAAATTATGATGAAGAATAAATTTATTTCCACAGCTAATGTGTAAGAGGTTCGTGCAAAATATTTTATATGTGATATTTTTTTTATACTATTGGAAATTTAAAAAATATATATTTAAATTTTAAAAGGTCTAAAATTTGTATAACATAAAATCTTACTATTCAAGCAAGCAAAAATTGTCCTTCTTACCTTTTAGAGTTTTTTCTTGCAGTGCTTGCAGATAAAATGAGGTGCCCAGGGTTTGTCTTGATACTCGACAGGCATGCCAAATATGCGAGTGGTGATCCCCTGTATATATATTACCATGGAAAGTTCTAGAAAATCATCGTAAGTTCTACAACATTCTTGAAATTTTTTGAAAATTCTTGTAAGTTCGAAAAAATTCTCTATCAGCTACTCAGCACTGAATCTCGCTGGAATGTCCTGGAGAAATGGGTAAATTTTAAAATTTCATACCCAGGTCACAAAAGCAAAGTTTGAAGACAAAAATAGGTCTTTTCCATTTACTTTAGGCATAAGCAATTGGGAAATAATACTTTCTGCTCAGGAACAAGAAAAAGTAAAAGTTTTGTTACATAGTGTAATTTTTCAATTCGAAAGGTCCCATTTTGTAATTATATTAAATTGGTTATAGACTGCGAATAACTGATTAGGTTTATAACTAATTTAGGCAATGGAAACACACACTACTGTTATCACAAACACGTTATGGGACAGTGGAAAGACAACAATTGTTACCACAAACGCACTATTAGACAGTAGAAAGACACACTACTATTATCACAAACACGCTCTTTGATAGTGGAAAGACACATTACTGTTACCACGAACACGCTATTGGACAGGGAAAACACTCATTACTGTTATCACAAACTCACTATTAATAGTGACGAAACACACTACTGTTACCACAAACATACCATTGAAAATGACAAGGCATATTAGTGTTACCACAAGCACACTCTTAATAATGACGTGACATATTAGTATTACCACAAACCTACAATTGATGGTAATCAGATTCGCTACTGTTACTAACAAGAAGATACGTTCAGAACGTCTGCACATTCAGCTGCTAAACCTTAAACGAAGTAAAACATGTAACTCGTTGTAAAAATGTGTCTCAAAACGGCTAGTATGGGTATTAAAACTTATTCGAATAAAGTAGAGAACAAATTTTCGACGTTCTTAGGTCATATTTAGGTTAACAGAGAGAGTTTGCAACTGACCGTTGTCAGGAATGTCTTAGGGACGAGAGTGTAAACGGGTACTGGATTATAGGGGGTGTTGCAGTATATGTTACGTTATTAATTAGTATAGTTATAATTTGTTTGTTTGTTATTGAATTTCGCACAAAAGTACACGAGGGCTATATGCGCTATCTCTCACTAATTTAGCAGTGTAAGACTAGAGGGAAAGCAGCTAGTCATCACCACCCACCACCAACTCTTGGGCTACTCCTTTACCAACGAACTGTGGGATTGAAAGTCACATGCTGAGGGGTCGGACAGGTGTGGCGCGGCAAGGATTTGAAACTGCGGCCCTCAGTCTTTTTGTCCTAACTACTTGGCCATGATATTGAGAAATGTGGTTAGTGTTTTCGTGTTCACAGTTGAAGTTAATATTAGGGAGTATGGACACAGCGTAGTTGAAGAAACGTGGTAGATGTGAATTCACCAGTTGTATCATGAACATAACTGTACTAGTTTTAATACTTACACCAGCTGCCTTGAGATACATTAAAACATGCAACGGTTAAAACCGTCAGAGATACGATACCTATAAAAACATGTAACGGTTAAAACCGTCAGAGATACAATACCTATAAAAACATGCAACGGTTAAAACCGTCAGAGATATGATACCTATAAAAACATGTAACGGTTAAAACCGTCAGAGATATGATACCTATAAAAACATGTAACGGTTAAAACCGTCAGAGATACAATACCTATAAAAACATGTAACGGTTAAAACCGTCAGAGATATGATACCTATAAAAACATGTAACGGTTAAAACCGTCAGAGATATGATACCTATAAAAACATGTAACGGTTAAAACCGTCAGAGATATGATACCTATAAAAACATGCAACGGTTAAAACCGTCAGAGATATGATACCTATAAAACATGTAACAGTTAAAACCATCAGAGATACAATACCTATAAAAACATGTAACAGTTAAAACCGTCAGAGATATGATACCTATAAAAACATGTAACGGTTAAAACCGTCAGAGATATGATACCTATAAAAACATGTAACGGTTAAAACCGTCAGAGATATGATACCTATAAAAACATGTAACGGTTAAAACCGTCAGAGATATGATACCTATAAAAACATGTAACGGTTAAAACCGTCAGAGATACAATACCTATAAAAACATGCAACGGTTAAAACCGTCAGAGATATGATACCTATAAAAACATGCAACGGTTAAAACCGTCAGAGATATGATACCTATAAAAACATGTAACGTTTAAAACCGTCAGAGATATGATACCTAACAAATATGTAACGTTTAATGACATCAAGATATGATACCTATAACAACATGTAACGTTTAAAAATATCAAGGATATAAAACTTAAAACATGTAATGTTTAATAACATCAAGATATGATACTTAACAAATATGTTACGTTTAATAACATTAAGATATGATACATAACAAATATATAACGTTAATAACATCAAGATATGATACCTAAAATTTGTAACGGTTAATAACATCAAGATATAATACCTCCTAACAAATATGTAACGTTTAATAACATCAAGATATAATACCTCCTAACAAATAGGTAACGTTTAATAACATCAAGATGTGATACTTGACAAATATGTAACGTTTAATAACATCAAGATATGATACCCAACAAATAATGATCTAGAATACGGAGTAAAGAAGATCTTAGTATAGAAATGATTAAATATTTCCCCAACAGTCATATCTGTCAATACTTTAAAACAAGCTGTAGGTGAACTCGATAAGAAAAAAGAAAATGATTCCCATGGTTGATTAATTCTGTTCTAGATGGCAAAAGCTTTGATTCCTTTCAATATAAACATCTGGGCGCCAATAAAGAAATAGGGCTGTTCTTTGGTATCTGCGTCTTTTTCCACGAATTATCTTGTGGCATGAGAGAATGGAGTTTTCTTTCCACTGGAGAACTAATTTCCCCTCGTATAACTACATTAAGTTTACTTGCAGAAAATCAACAGTATGTGATATGATTCCACCACACCTACAATTTACATATTTGTATCTACAGTTGAAAATCAACATTATATGATATGACCCAAAGCTCTCATACAACCTACTAGAGAGTACGGAACCATAAGGCTTGGAAACGTTTAGCTTATATGAAATTTTCAGCCTTGAAAATGATTAGATCGTTGGAAATGTTTAGACTGTATGAAATAATCAGACTTGGAAATTGTAAGAGTGTATGAAACCATTAGACTTGGAAATTGTAAGAGTATATAAAACCATCAGACTTGAAAATATTTAAGTTATATGAAGCCATCAGACTTGGAAATGTTTAGATTATATTAAACCATCAGAGTTGAAAATGTTTAGACTATATTAAACCATCAGACTTGGAAATGTTTAGACTATATGAAACCATCAGACTGCTCTACCATCACTCAACATCAGTTGTTTCTCAAATCTTAGTTAATCTAATTCTCACTCTTTGTTTTATTCTATATATATATTCTATTTGATCAGATTTTCTCTTCCTGTATCTTATTCTTATCATATTTCATTTTATTTTTTTCTAGATCGTAAAGTCTTTATGTTAAAGAATAAAAATCCTGTTATGTGTTTCTTTCACAACTGTTTAACGAATCTTTTCTGCAAAGTGATTAATTCTTCTCCGACGATGCTTTAATAAAATTATCTTTAATCTCTTTTTGCAGGCCAACTCGGAGAACACCGAGCTGTTTTAACACTGAAATACATAACAAATACAAACACTTTTGTCTTCTTCTAATATTTTAATCTAATTGTTACCGAATTTTTCGATTTATAATATTCTCAGATATCTTCACCGGGAAATCTAAATTGTGAGCTAATGTAACTTCGGGACGCCATCAGTTTTTTTTTTCTCGAAAGACTGAACTCTGGCGAGAATCTAAAGAAAATAAATAGAAAATGAGTGGATTTCGTTTTCTTTTCTTTACTCACGTTCCAGTAATCACAATCTCTAGAAGTTATCAAGTCCTTTAAGGGTGGAACCGAATCTGTTGGGGTAGAAGGAAGTCATTCTTCTGAGATAATTTGCTCTCTCGAAGCGCTAATGATATGACAACACAATCCTTACAGACGGGTTGCTTTACCTCACTACTTTAAAGGGACTTTCTGCACTGCCCGTCGACCAGTAGTTCGAATCTAACTAACGTTGCAGTAACTAATAGCAGTAATGACAGTTGTTATACAGAAATCAGGTTTCGATACCTAATGTATAAAAGTCAGTTTTGTATTGACTTTATTATCATCTGAATCTAACATTTTCTAGGAAAAACGAACCAACTCCATGGCGAGACTGAAATATAAACTGCTATTTGTACGTCTATAAAACAAATGCGAACCTGATTCTTGTGTTGTTCTTAAGCCTAGTTGCCAGCGTGGATCCAAAAATTTCTAGAACACGTATCATTGCCGCCAGAATGCGTTCCCCACTTTCGACTCGTGGAAATGTTAATAAAAGTGATGGTCAATTCCCATTATTCGATTAGACTACCTCATGAGTTGGCGGTGGTTGTTGTTGGGAATCTAACTAATCTTGTGTGTATCAGTGCTAATTTACAACGACTGCCGCAGAGAGTTTTAGGGGTCAAATTGCACGAATTTCCGATCCAAATAAACTAAACCGTTTAAAGTGAAAAATCTGTTTTCATGTTAAACCTGAGACTGAATCTAAATAATAGTTCAAAGACATTCCTTACACTTCAGATTGAAACAAAAAAATAAACAAAATTACCGAAACTCATGTCTATTGAAATATGTACACTTAGTTTGTTTTTTTTTAATATATTTGTATAACTAATGACAGTTCCACTAGATGGAACAACTCAGCTTTTAAAACTGCTTTCCAGAACCTTAATGACGTTTTCTTACCCGTTTATTTTCAGTACAATCCTAAACAGTGAGCTACCTGCACTTTAATTATCACGGGAATCGAACTTCCGATGTATACGTTGTAAATTTATACTAAGGTTCTACTGGGCAACCCAGTATTTACAGTTAATAATACTGCAATATTTAAACAACAATTATCATTTCTTACAGTAAAATTGTGAATTTTGAACTTTGTTTATTTAAAAGTGGAAAAGAAAAATGGCTTTTCCAACAAATAACATTTTGCTCGCAAAACTGTAGAAGGCAATAACATGGAAAGGTTTTATTTATTCACATGTTATGCACTTTATAACAGTGATTTGTAAATACTAACACAGTGGCGTCGTGAGCAATACGTTACCGGTTAGATTTACGTCTCGGATTGTTGCACAATGACGTAACACTGTTAGAAGTGCCAACATTGAAACATTCACTATTTGAGCTCGCTTTAGATATGTAGGCTTGGAATGGCCGATTGGTTATCATACGCATTCATTGTAAACAGTAGCGGAATTCATGTTGTAACTGATTGTCTTAGTGACTCACGAATGCAGTTTCTTTACTGGTTGTCTCCTCAGGTACCTTTTAGTGCCTCTTTATTTGCTGCCTGCAGGACTGTTGTGGAACTAGAATGTCACATTTGGAAAGCAGTTGCTTGTCGATGGAAAGTGTTTTTTATACTGCAAAAAACTGACGACAAGACGTGTGGTTGTCACGAAGTTGTGAACAGACCGTTGTAAATAAAACAAAACTTCTAAGATTTATTTATCCTAAAGCACGTTCTTAATCGGAACCTTAAAGTTTTGTAGGAAGAAAACGTATATACATTCTCAAGTGCCTGTTCTAACTTCCTTTATATGCCTAAGTGTGAACGTTAAAGTTTAGAACAATAATATATACATATATTCACAATATTAACATATGGAATAAATAAGAACACGGAAATTCTCTCTCTTATTTTAAACATTTGTTTGTTTGTTTGTCTTTTCGACTTAAAGAGACAGATTTTATATCCTTCACGTTAATTCATCACTAAAGTATTGATTTTACGTTAATCGATCTGATCAATACCAAATTGAAGGTGAAATTAAAGCAGCAGTCTTCTCTCACCAGTCGGGGCTCGAGTCGTCGCACAGATAACTCTGCTGCTATTTGATCCGTACAGTTCTGTCGGTCCACTTTATTCAGTCTCACGCGGCAACAAGGACTACTTGTTTGTCCATCAGTTCCTAGTAACGTGATGTGATGATAGAATAAACCAAGGTATGTTTCAAACGTTTAGATGAACTTGTAAAATACTCTAAAAACTAAACCTGGTGGTCAGAAAGCTGGTTTAGTATTATCATCAGCGTTGTTCTGTTCGTATCTAAAAAAGTCGTTTAGATATTTATATGTGATTCACTCTTGTAAATCAACTTTTAAAAATTATGGATAATTATATTAAAACAAGTAGGTTAATATAGATTAAAAACCAAATGTACGTAAAGGAAAATCTTTCTATAACTTCAAGCTAACTGTATAACTGTAATTGTAAGTAGCATAATTTGATTTTTATAAAAGAAGTTTCCCTTAGATACTTGACAAGAAATATTTCTTCACTTTCTTCATAAGTGAAATGGTTGTTTCATTTAAAGTTTACTCTTAAACCGTAGATTGTCTGCACATTTCTGTACGAGTTATAGAGAGACATCCGTCTCAACACATGCCTTTTCCACCAGTTCCGTAGAACAACAACATGCAGCTAGGTGTAACAATAAGTCATGGATGTTGAAACGTAGCGAGAAAACAAAAAAAGTCCTGTTATGTCGCTAGGTGTAGCAATAGAACTTAGTAGTAGAATAACATATCGCTGTGGTATAACACAATAGAACAAAAATATCATAACAGTGTAACCATAAGAAAGTGACCTAGCTTATAAAAATAACTTACAACATAAAATAAATAAAAGATAAACATAATGTCAGATAGCTACATAAAATATTACAGAACTAAGTCGATATGTTATATAACTATATAAATATAAACAACACAGGTTACAGACGTAATTAACCACATTACATAACTATTTAAATGTAAACGTCACAGATTATAGAAGTAATTAACCATATTATATAAATGTAAACATCACAGGTCACAGATGTAATTTGGTATGTTATATAACTATATAAAATGTAAACATCACAAATTACACAAGTAATTAACCTTATTATATTACTGTATAAAATCTAAATATTACAGATAACAGAAATAAGTCAGTATGTATATAACTGTATAAAGTGTACGCATCATAGGTTACAGATGTAAGTCAGTATTTTATGCAACTTTGTAAAATATAAACTTCACAGATTAGAGAAGTCACTATATTATAGGCCCGGCAGGCCAGGTGGATAAGACACTCGACTCGTAATCTGAGGGTAGCGGGTTCGAATCCCCGTGACACCAAACATGCTCGCTCCTTCAGACGGGGGGGCATTATAATGTGACGGTCAATCCCACTATTCATTGGTAAAAGGATAGCCCAATTGGCGGTGGGTGGTGATGACTAGCTGCCTTCCCTCTAATCTTACACTGCTAAATTAGGGACGGATAGCGCAGATAGCACTCGTGTAGCTTTGCGCAAAATTCAAAACGAACTAAACCAAACCACCATATTATAAGACTATATAAAGATGACACCTGGAGACAGAAAAAGATATGTATAAAATATATTTAATGTTTTTATAAATTGATTAGTATGACATATCTTTTACAATCAGTCTTCAGGTGTTATCTTCCTGTAGTCTTATAATATGGTGACTTCTGTATGTGTAAGTATAGTTTTAAATATATATATATTTAACCATTTCTAAGTTAAAACACCCCAAACACCTTTTTACATACACTCACACCATCGCCTACATTGTACCAGAAATGAGACGCTTACAACAGTGTATAGAAAATAAACGTTTCAGGAAAAACTGGATGGACTTCAAGTTATAGGGTTTCTATTTCATTTCTATAAGTGTATATAAAATGTGAATATTACAGCTTACAGAAGTAAGTCACTGTGTTATATAATGTTATAGAATTTAAACGTCACTATATAACTACATATAATGTAAACATCACAGATTACAGGAATAAGTGATGATGTTATGTAACTATATAAAATGTGAATATCAGAGATTGCAGAGATAAGTCTATATGTTATATAATGTTATAAAATGTAAAAATCTCAAATTATAGAAGTATCAATGTTATATAATGATGTTAGATGTAAACATCACACAATCTAGAAGTAAGTGAGTATGTTATAAAATTATATAAAATGTAAACATCACACATTCTAGAAGTAAGTGAGTATGTTATAAAATTATATAAAATGTAAACATCACACATTCTAGAAGTAAGTGAGTATGTTATAAAATTATATAAAATGTAAACATCACACATTCTAGAAGTAAGTGAGTATGTTATAAAATTATATAAAATGTAAACATCACAGATTACGGAAGTAAGTCACAAAGTTATATGATAATATAAAATTCGAACGTGATCGTTTAGACAGTAAGTTGCATACATAGCTACACAAAGGGATGTCACTGCTGTGCAAACCGCGGGTATCGAAACACGGTTTTTAGCTTTATAAACCTTCAGAGCTACCGATTAAGGGCTTAGAAAATATTAAATAACTATGTAATTTGAGAACTTGACCGACTAGAGAATAAATTCACAATAACTGTTGAAAGTTTCTGATTGTATAAAGTGTGAATGTTGTAAACTACACAAGTTAGTGACAACATTATAGAACTATAGACTAGAGAAGGTACTAACTATTGTAAACTACACAAGTTAGTGACAACATTATAGAACTATAGACTAGAGAAGGTACTAACTATTGTAAACTACACAAGTTAGTGACAACATTATAGAACTATAGACTAGAGAAGGTACTAACTATTGTAAACTACACAAGTTAGTGACAACATTATAGAACTATAGACTAGAGAAGGTACTAACTATTGTAAACTACACAAGTTAGTGACAACATTATAGAACTATAGACTAGAGAAGGTACTAACTATTGTAAACTACACAAGTTAGTGACAACATTATAGAACTATAGACTAGAGAAGGTACTAACTATTGTAAACTACACAAGTTAGTGACAACATTATAGAACTATAGACTAGAGAATGTACTAACTATTGTAAACTACACAAGTTAGTGACAACATTATAGAACTATAGACTAGAGAAGGTACTAACTATATATGTATCACAGACTACTTATATACTGATAAGTTATAACTACATAAAGTGTGAGTGTAAGCGATTAAAAAGTAAGGCGAAATATTATATGAATTTTTCGCGACGACTATCTGTCTAGACGGTCCTAATTTAGTAATGATAGACAGGAGGACCGACAGCCAGTCAACACCATCCACCGCCAACGTTTGGACTACTTTCTTACAAAGATTCACCAGTACATTATAGCGTCTCCGCAGCTGAAAGAGCGTGCATGTTCAGCGACGGGTATTCGAACAGACTACTCTCAGATTGTAAGTGAAGCACCCTTTACTGTTAGGTCTTACTGATCAGAGAAATAAGTGACTATCACATAATCACATAAAATGAAGGTTAATCGTTTCGAGAAGACAATTGCTATGCTACAAAATATTACATAATTTAAACGTTACAAATAACAGAAGTGAATCATAGTGTTGCATAGACATATAAAATATTATATATAACTATATCAAGTATGAACATAACCGACTAAAGAAGTAAGTCAGGATAGTGGGATTAGCTCTCAACTTATAAAATTCCCTTATACTGGAAGCGCGAACATGTTCGTGTACGAGTTTTAATTCCGCGATCTGCAGGTTGCGAGTTAAGTGTTTTAAATATCTGATCATGCTAGGCTTGTAAGTTAGTTACAACACTATGAAACTGTATTTTAATATCACACAACTGAATCATTCATTCATTTGATATGGAATTTTTGCCAATAAAACGGTTGTAAAATTTGATAAAACGTATCTGAATTGTTTGTTTGTTTTTGAATTTCGCACAAAGCTACTCGAGGGCTATCTGTGCTAGCCGTTCCTAATTTTGCAGTGTAAGACTAGAGGGAAGGCAGCTAGTCATCACCACCCACAACCAACTCTTGGACTACTATTTTACCAACGAATAGTGGGATTTACCGTCACATTATAACGCCCCCACGGCTGAAAGGCGAGCATGTTTGGCGCGACGGGGATGTGAACCCGCGACCCTCAGATTACGAGTCGCACACCTTAACACGCTTGGCCATGCCGGGCCTATCTGAATTGACAGTGACTTTTTGTAAAAAAAAAAATGTTAAACCTTACAAAAGAAGTGATGTGAAAAAACTGCTCATGGAACGTATAAAGTGAAGTGTGAATAAAGAATGAGAAACAAACGGCTTTAGGAACTTTGGCCAAACAAGTTACCCCTAACGAATAGTTCTTGTTCTTAAAACTGTAAAAGTTAAAGTCACGAAACAAATTAACAAGTCTAGGAAGTAGAAATTGTAATATAGTAACTATAATAATGTACCCTGTAATGTAAACATAGGAATTGTAATATAGTAACTATAATAATGTACCCTGTAATGTAAACATAGGAATTGTAATATAGTAACTATAATAATGTACCCTGTAATGTAAACATAGGAATTGTAATATAGTAACTATAATAATATACCCGGTAATGTAAACATAGGAATTGTAATATAGTAACATAATAATGTACCCGGTAATGTAAACATAGGAATTGTAATATAGTAACTCTAATATTGTACCCGGTAATGTAAACATAGGAATTGTAATATAGTAACTATAATAATGTACCCTGTAATGTAAACATAGGAATTGTAATATAGTAACTCTAATAATATACCCGGTAATGTAAACATAGGAATTGTAATATAGTAACATAATAATGTACCCGGTAATGTAAACATAGGAATTGTAATATAGTAACTCTAATATTGTACCCGGTAATGTAAACATAGGAATTGTAATATAGTAACTCTAATAATGTACCCGGTAATGTAAACATAGGAATTGTAATATAGTAACTCTAATGATGTACCCTGTAATGTAAACATAGGAATTGTAATATAGTAACTCTAATAATGTACCCGGTAATGTAAACATAGGAATTGTAATATAGTAACTCTAATAATGTACCCGGTAATGTAAACATAGGAATTGTAATATAGTAACTCTAATAATGTACCCTGTAATGTAAACATAGGAATTGTAATATAGTAACTCTAATAATGTACCCGGTAATGTAAACATAAGAATTGTAATATAGTAACTCTAATATTGTACCCGGTAATGTAAACATAAGAATTGTAATATAGTAACTCTAATAATGTACCCGGTAATGTAAACATAGGAATTGTAATATAGTAACTCTAATAATGTACCCGGTAATGTAAACATAGGAATTGTAATATAGTAACTCTAATAATGTACCCGGTAATGTAAACATAAGAATTGTAATATAGTAACTCTAATATTGTACCCGGTAATGTAAACATAAGAATTGTAATATAGTAACTCTAATAATGTACCCGGTAATGTAAACATAGGAATTGTAATATAGTAACTCTAATAATGTACCCGGTAATGTAAACATAGGAATTGTAATATAGTAACTCTAATAATGTACCCTGTAATGTAAACATAGGAATTGTAATATAGTAACTCTAATAATGTACCCGGTAATGTAAACATAGGAATTGTAATATAGTAACTCTAATAATGTACCCGGTAATGTAAACATAGGAATTGTAATATAGTAACTCTAATAATGTACCCGGTAATGTAAACATAGGAATTGTAATATAGTAACTCTAATAATGTAGCCGGTAATGTAAACATAGGAATTGTAATATAGTAACTCTAATAATGTACCCTGTAATGTAAACATAGGAATTGTAATATAGTAACTCTAATAATGTACCCGGTAATGTAAACATAGGAATTGTAATATAGTAACTCTAATAATGTACCCGGTAATGTAAACATAGGAATTGTAATATAGTAACTCTAATAATGTAGCCGGTAATGTAAACATAGGAATTGTAATATAGTAACTCTAATAATGTACCCTGTAATGTAAACATAGGAATTGTAATATAGTAACTCTAATAATGTACCCGGTAATGTAAACATAGGAATTGTAATATAGTAACTCTAATAATGTACCCGGTAATGTAAACATAGGAATTGTAATATAGTAACTCTAATAATGTACCCGGTAATGTAAACATAGGAATTGTAATATAGTAACTCTAATAATGTACCCGGTAATGTAAACATAGGAATTGTAATATAGTAACTCTAATAATGTACCCGGTAATGTAAACATAGGAATTGTAATATAGTAACTCTAATAATGTACCCGGTAATGTAAACATAGGAATTGTAATATAGTAACTCTAATAATGTACCCGGGAATGTAAACATAGGAATTGTAATATAGTAACTCTAATAATGTACCCGGTAATGTAAACATAAGAATTGTAATATAGTAACTCTAATAATGTACCCGGTAATGTAAACATAGGAATTGCAATATAGTAACTCTAATAATGTACCCGGTAATGTAAACATAAGAATTGTAATATAGTAACTCTAATAATGTAACCGGTAATGTAAACATAGGAATTGTAATATAGTAACTGTAATAATGTACCCGGTAATGTAAACATAGGAATTGTAATATAGTAACTCTAATAATGTACCCGGTAATGTAAACATAGAAATTGTAATATAGTTACTCTAATAATGTACCCGGTAATGTAAACATAGGAATTGTAATATAGTAACTCTAATAATGTACCCGGTAATATAAACATAGGAATTGTAATAGAGTAACTCTAATAATGTACCCGGTAATGTAAACATAGGAATTGTAATATAGTAACTGTAATAATGTACCCGGTAATGTTAACATAGGAATTGTAATATAGTAACTCTAATAATGAACCCGGTAATGTAAATATAACAATAAAAGTTCAATTTCGGTTTGAGTATGTTAATCAAAGTCCAGTCTTTCATTGGCTCGTCTTTAACGTTTCAAGGGTTTAAAATTGCCCTCTATTTGTAGCTTCATTGAATCAATTTTGTGCATACTAGACTTTAGTCCAACAGCAAGTAGATACTCTCTGGACAAGTCAACAACATATTACTAAAACTCTGAAATTCAACAATAAATGAACCGCGATCAGTTAATAGTTGATCGTTTTAAGTTAAACGAGTCAAACAGTATTCTTGTGTATTTGTGACTGTCAGCTCTATCATCCATAAATACTTGTTTTCATTATTTATACACTGCTATTCCAACATCTTCTTTTACATTTGCAAAGTGTTTCTATTACTTGTTTTGTGACGGTTTTATCCCTGACTGAAAGTTAGTGTATTCTATGAATTATGAGTAAAATTTAATATTACATATATTGTATTTTTTTTACCCCATCACACATAACATGAAGACTGACTCCTTAAAGACACCGATTAAAATAACACAAGCTGTCAGAGACTGGTAGATGGCTACAAGAAGCGTCTCACTGCAGTTATTTCAGCCAAAGGGGTTAACACTAGCTATTAGCTGGTAGGGTGTCCTAACTTTTCCTCAGTTATAATACGCATTTTTGTAGAATTACATTTACAGAAGATCTTGAAAAGTCTTTTCTTCAGTTTTAATTGTTTAGTTATATTCCTATAATCTCTCAGTATTGTTGAAACTGAGATTAAATATCTATATATCCAAAAATGTTACAAAAATACACAGGCTTTCATAGGGTGTCCTCACTCTTTCACATGATTGTATTTTGCAAGATCTAGTGGTATTAAAACACCTTTTATTTATGGTGTACCAGAGAAACATGACTAAATCAACTAGATAACTCTATATTTTGCAAGATCTAGTGATATTAAAATACCTTTGAAGGTGTACCAGAGAAACATGAATAAATCAACTATATAACTCTATATTTTGTAAGATGTAGTGGTGTTAAAAGACCTTACCTTTATCGTGTGCCAAATAAACATGAATCAAAAACTTTTAATCACAACTTTTGAAAATTTCTAGAGAGTTAGCTTTAAGGATTCAGAACATTTTGTTATATTGTTCAGCACGTCTTATCTCCGTAGTTTCTTAGTAAGTTTGGTTGCACAGTTATTTACACAAATCAATCTATTGATTGGACTTTCTCTTGATAGATGAATATAAAAACTTTACCTTCTTTATAAGTTTCTGTTCGCAACTGAAGAACAAAGTACATTCAAGCTAATAATCAGATGACGGAAATCTGTTCGATCATTAGCACTTGTCCTAGCTACAGTTTTTATAAAAAATTTTGATTGTAAAGTTAAAACTACGGTTAATTTAGGACTATGCTCTTTTTTGTTAGATATGTTTATTTTACGCTCACTGGTTTTGTTTCTGGAGAAATGATTGGACAGTTTTAATACTTTTATATTCATTTAGTTCTAAGTTCACTAATTAGAATGAGGGGGATCTAGACATGTTTCTTTAGTGTAACCATTAGTAAAATTAATAATGTTTTTAAAATAAAAGTAACAAGGAACATAATCTGCACATAACTCTGTTCCAATTGGACGTCAGTTCATCACAAGACTCAAAATTGGGGATTACAAAATTTTCATTGACTATAAATAAAGTTAAAGTACTTCATAGAAAGAACATAAGGAAAGACGTTATCAGAAAATCTAATTATAGAGAATAGCGATTATCCTGTTTGTGTCGTAAAATAATATTCGTGTACCGATAATATATTGTAGAAAAACTTATTCCAATTTTACTCAGCTTATAAACCGTGATAAAAGAATGTAGCAAAAAAGTAAAAAAACGTATGTAAACCTTCAATTCTGGGTAAGTTATGTTTCACCCGAATAAAGGTTTAATAGATTTCTAGAAACGGATTTACTTCATTGTTAACTGTTATTGTTGTTCTAACTCTACGTTTAGAGATATCTGAAAAAATAAGCAATTGCGATTGTGTGGGCTGAGTTTAGCTCAATGAATGGTGATTAGATGTTTGCATATAACGGTCCCAGTTATGTCCAAAAATTTTCGCGCTTCGCACTTTGGAGCGCTTTAGTCTAAGAAGAAGATCTCCAGAGTTGGTAGTGGGTGGTTACCTTCAAAATAAGAGACGTCTAGCGTAAATTGCCATTCAAGGTAATTTTCTGTAAGTTATAAGGTAATGTCTTTCTTTAGACTTAACATGTATTCACATTTTATTTCAGAAAACCCTGAGTCACGTAGACTGGACAAGAACTAACTGAAGATGGAATTTTTTTCAAATCTTGGTTAGCTTCTCGTGGTACTTACCTTACGGTATGATAGAAGTTGCTCAAATCTGGGTTTTGTACTTAGTTACATGTTTCAACATGGGAGAAGCTGATCGAGTCTTAACACGTCACAGTCTCTTCGACAGCGTCGAGTCAACAGGGGACACCTACCTAGCATCTCTAAATTTGGACATTGAGGTGAATGTCAGCGAAGACGCGTGGTTGTTGTATAACATCGAGAACATTTCTTTATATCAGAACAACAGTAAGTATTCTTACCCACTGACAATGTCAATTCCCGAAGCAACAACAACGGCTGTACTCCTCTCAACTATAATGATTTCTACACTCTTTGGAAATATTCTGGTCATTTTATCGATCTTTACCTACCGTCCTTTACGCAGTGTCCAGAACATGTTTCTTGTTTCTCTTGCATCCGCAGACATTGCAGTTGCTATTCTAGTGATGCCACTGAATGTAGCCTATTCTATCATCGGTCGGTGGCTGTTTGGGTTGTGGATGTGTGAAATGTGGCTAACCTTTGATGTTCTCTGCTGCACAGCGTCCATTCTGAATCTCTGTGCAATAGCCCTTGATCGATACTGGGCTATCCATGACCCCATAAATTATGCCCAGAAGCGAACACTCACCAGAGTTCTCTTTATGATTTTTTTGGTGTGGTCCATCAGTGCGCTCATTTCTATTCCTCCTTTGATTGGCTGGAACGACTGGCCACAGAATTTCACCGACACTACTCCCTGTAAGCTGACTGAGGAGCAAGGTTACGTCATTTACTCCTCGAGTGGATCCTTTCTCATTCCACTACTCATCATGACCATTGTTTATTTGAAAATATTTCAGGCTACAAAAAGACGACTTCGAAAACGAGCCAAACAAACACCTAAATTAGCAGTTTCCACAGCAGAAGTAGACAATGGGAGCCTTCTCAAACTTCAGAGTCTCAAAAATGTGGAACAAATGCTAGTTTGGTGGTAACAACAGAAGAAGCTCAAGACAATGGTGAAGAGGAAGATGCTGGAGAGAGAATCCAGCAGGATAATCAGAACCAAGACAACGGACACAGACCTGGGTGGTTCGTCAGTACTTAGAACAAAGACAGAAGATATCCTTGTCAAAGGAAAGACGTGCTGCCAGGGTTCTAGGCATTGTGATGGGTGTTTTTGTGTTCTGTTGGCTCCCCTTCTTCCTCATGTATGTCATCCTACCTTTCTGCACAACTTGTCACATATCACAGAGAGTGGTAAACTTTATTACTTGGTTAGGCTACGTGAATTCCGCGCTGAACCCTGTAATTTATACTATTTTTAATCCCGATTTCAGGAAAGCTTTCCAAAGACTGTTGTGCTCCAACTAAAACCTAATAATTTCATAATAAAGACGAGTCGTAGTATTACGATTGCATACAACTGCATTTAGTGTTTCAGTTTAAAAGTGGAATATTATTATTTTATGTAAACTGTAAATAATGCATTTCTGCGCCAGTTCAATACCTGTAAAGAGGCATTAGAGTCAGATATAAATAGTTTATCAGTTAAGGGCAAACTTCTAAATAAAGAGAGAAACTAAAATATTTATAACCAAAATAAAATTTGTAAAAAGTTTCCCACAAGTAAAAAAGTCCACAAGGGGCTCCATTTTCGAAATATCTTATCCCCAACCGACAAAGAAGACTGTGGAAAATGACGCCGTTCGCTAAAGGCCTATCACACTGGAATATATGAACAACGTGGATTGTATTGTTGGACAGCATCGATTTGTTTACTTCTCTTGATTTCCATTACCGAGGACCAATTTTCGCTAAAGCTCTTTTTTTCTTTTATTTATTGTCATCGTTTCTTCAGCTTCCATTACAACATTCTCTACAAGAGCACGTTCTGAATTTTAAGAATTTAATTATGGCAGAAACTTACAGTGGTTTTTCTTTGCTTATTTTTGATGGAAAAACTGTAGGAAATCTCAGTTTGTAGATGTGAACTCAAATTTATGTATAATACTTCAAAGTCATCTTTAGATTTTGTAACGTGTAAAAATCGTTAAAATACTATACCTCAACAAAAACTTGAACGTATAGTGAAATCGTTCAGTAAAGACGACGAATTCACTTCAGATGACAGCACATCAAATAACCTACACAAAATCTCAATGTGTATCATGTCACGTCACGCTTGATTTATTTAAACAGGAGGAGTCATAAAAACCTAAATTCATTTATCCAGATAGAAAGCTTCATTTGCTATCTGCTCATTACGATTTAAGTAATGGGGTATGTAAAGGAGCAGTGAGGAGAGGCATGAAGCCTTATAGGTGTAGTGAGTGTTGGTATAATAAATCTAAAGTAAAGACGTAATGTTGAATCACCTAGCCTAGAATAAAGTTCATAAAATTTATTCTAAAAATATCGATTCAATTTTAAATTGAATTAAGCTATTTTATGTTATATCACCAACGTTTTTAATGAAAACAAATCCTTTTTTATCCACGAAGACTCTAAGTTAAGAAATCAACAAATATTTTTCTAGTTTTGTTGTCTTTACATTTCATTTTATACTTTCATTACATGGACTAACAATAGTATTAGGTTATAATTTTGTTGCTGAGCAACACGACATAAAAGTGATTGTTGGAACGTAGTATTACCAAAATGCACTGGTTTTTTTCTAGGTATTAGAAGAAGTGATATTTACCAATAATTATTCTGTAAATACGCCACAAATCCATTTCATGAATGATCTTAATTTTGATTGGCTCATTTGCACTCTTCTTCCTCTTTATTGGTCGAGCTTGGTTTCGCAAAATGTATTTATTTCAGTTAGATATGAAGTGTGAGGTTTGGGTGGGAATGGAAGACCTTCTCCGTCATTATTAGAAAATCAGAGCAATTTGTATGAACGGTTTGTTGCTTATTAGTTGTCTTACAAAAACTAAAAAATTGAATTTACTTACAAAGTCGTTGTGTCGTAAAAACTACCTGTAAATAGTTGATAGTAAATAAACGTTATCAAGTTGTGAAGGTGTATCACTGAAAATAATCTATCGTATAAAGAATCAAAAAACATTTTTCTAAAAATATTAAAAATTATATTGGAAACGTCATATAAAACATTATCTAGAGAAATAACAACTAAAACATAGGGTAGAAAGGTTAGTTGAAACAATGCCATAAAAATAAATACCTAAAGGTAGAAGATAAGAACATAAAGTGAAAAATAATGCATTACAAACACCCACTGATAAAAAATATACAAAATATCTATCTAAAAAAGTCATCTATAAGTAAAAACATCTAATTGTAGAAAACATATAAGAAAAGTTAGGTGGAAACCTATAAATCAAAACCGTGACTTTCATGAAAACATAAACAGCGAAAAGAAAATGGGAAGGACATGATGAAAAAGTCACCTGAAAACAAAATTTTCTGAATCATTCAAAACAATATTAAAAATATAATTAGCGTTTAATTATTCATAAGACCCATATTTTAATGTTACTCTCGTCATAAACCATCCACAGAAAGTCAACATATACTACATTTCTGCCCGCCCCGCTAGTACAGCAGTAAGTCTGCGGATTTACAACGCTAAAATCAGGGGTTCGATTCTCCTCGTTGGGCTCAGCAGATAGCCCCATGTGGCTTTACTATAAAAAAAATACAAAAACACAAACTAATTCTTTCTATCGATAACAGTTATTTAACCACGTCTGTTACACTTTTGGTAGTATAATTATTACAGAATTTTTAATAGAAAGTCACCATTTTCTGCTACGTTCTTTCTATGGAAACAGTTATTTAACAACGTCTGCTATACTCTTGGTAGTATAATTGGCTAACGGATGTGTATAAATTATTATAAGTCTGTGACAGACTTCCATGATTTTTTTTTTGTACATGTAAAAAATGTATAAGTGAATGAACAACTTGTAATCTTGAATGCCTTAGTGGTAGGGCATTGATCTCCCTAACCTGGATTCCAGAGTGCGTGTTCTTTTTCCGAAGTAAATTTTCGGTTTTTCATATATTATAATATTATTATAAAATAGCACAATTTGTATCTGGAGATATTAATAAGCAACATTGAACATCATCCAAATGACTTAAAATCAACACTAAAACTGGTAGTAACACAGCACGTCTAATACGAAAATCTAATATTGCGGACCTGAAAAAAATTCTGATAAGAAAATAATAGATCTCCCAGCAGAAGATAAATCTAATAACAACAGTGTAAGCATAAAGGAGGTGGACAAAAAGTGTTATTAACTTGTTATATCTTTTATTAGATAACACAAGAATATGTAAAACTATGTTTTAAGAAGGCATTCGATGAGATTTGTACAAATATGGTCTCAAATCCTAATTTTAACACTGAATTTCGTAAATATCTGGACTTTGCATGATTTTAGTTACATTTTCTCATAAAGTGTTTTACACCTGCTGTAGTTTCTTAGATTTTCTTATTCCAATTAGCTACAAAATAATTAAATAAGTTTCTCTCCAATAATCAATCGTAAAAATGAAACTTAAAAATAATTCAAATAAGTTCAGATTGAGTCGACGTTCCATTGGATTTCACTACTGCTTCACATCCATGTGACATGCTTTCATTGACTTTGTAGAGATATTCCCAAGTGATTGACTGCCATCCTTCTTTGAGTACTTCAAAAAGTTCAAAAAGGCTTGCGATCTTTAGTTAATCAGTTTAAATCAGACCATACGTTTTCAGGTGATTGACTTGGCCATTCCATAACATCAATTCTCTTATATTTAAAATATCTTTTAACGACTCCACAATTGCAAAGAAACTTATTTAATCATTTTGTAGCTAACTGGAAGAAAAAAATCTAAGTAACTACAGCAGGTACACAACACTTTTTATGAGAAAATGTAACTAAAATTATGAAATGTTCAGGTATTTATGAAGTCAGTGTTAAAATTAGGATTTGAAATCATATTTAAACATCTCGTCGAATGCGTTCTAAAAACATATAGTTTTTTCATATTCTTATGTTAATGCACTTTCATTTCTATACCTTCGGCAAATAAAGGGGCCTGGCATGGCCGAGCGCGATAAGGCATGCGCTCGTAATGTGAGGGTCGCGGGTTCGCATCCGAGTCACGCTAAACATTCTCGCCCTCCCAGCTGTGGGGGCGTTATAATGTGACGGTCAATCCCACTTTTCGTTCGTAAAAGAGTAGCCCAAGAGTTGGCGGTGGGTGGTCTCTAGTTTTACACTACTAAATTAGGGACGGCTAGCACAGATAGCCCTCGAGTAGCTTTGTGCGAATTACAAAAACAAACAAACAAACAAATCGGCAAATAAATGTTATTGTAAACCCAATTATATGTTCATGCGATGAAAAATAGTTATTCTTTTATTTTTATTTCCTAGTAAAGAGATAACACAAACTAAAATATTCTGACTCTGTGTCTAATCTGGCCTGAGATGCTCTAAGAAGTTGTTTCAAGTTCCTTCGCCCTCGAGATCTACATTTCAGGTATTGAAAGAATAGATTTTCTCAAGAGTAAATAAATAAAAAGTTTAAACCTGAACCATAGCGCAAGCAGCACGTTGTCTAAACTAAATGATCGGACACCCCAACTCATAACTCTATTAATTTTAAACTGTTGATTTATACGTAATCATATCTGACAGATAACACAACAGGCTTAACTTTTAAAACACGACCATAATTGATACACTAAAAGAGTAGGCTCAACTTTTACAACGTCTTTTACATTTGAATGTGTAGAAGGTGTTCAACAGCATATATCATGGGTTGGAATCATCCATTTCTAAATCCACAGCTCAACATTTTAGTTAATAAATCCATTAACTTAACAAGGAATGTTCTTCATGATAAAACAAAGAAAAAAACACCTACTTCTAGAATTCTGTCGATTTTACGCATTGATGTTATTTACATATATTAGGCTTAACATCAGAGGCTGTTAGTATTATAGCATTCTGGGCATTTATTTTCCTGCAACTCTAAGAACTGGCTCTGGCAATCTCGTGAACGACGGCTGTTCGCTTTATCTACAGATTTGAAGCTATCTTTCAATAAACGTTTTTAAATATTGAAAACCATTTTTTCAATATTCGACAAAAACGATTTTGAGTGGTTAAAGTAACGTTGTTCTAGCTTCAAAATTAAATAACTATTTTTTGTAAATTTTAAATGAAGTTCTTATATTATCAGACTCGGTTTATCTTGGAATATCTTGGATTATCTTAATTTTCAATATTTTATTTAAGAATGTATAACAAGTAATAAATCTGTGTTTAAGAACAGTTTATGTTTTTGTTGTTGTTTATCACAAATATTGAAGTTTAAGAATGATGGGTACATATTGAACTTTGACACTGAAGTGATACATCGTTACAAGAAACACGTACATTCTAAACATTTATTTTATAAGTTGAAGTAATACCCCTTTATTGTTTAGAGTTTAGCTTAACAAAGCTGCTAAAATCATGCTTTTAAGAAAAGTGAGTATGGTTAAAGAGAACAGATGAAACTGTTAAAACTAGTTTCATGACCTTTGTGATAAATTTTGTTCCAAAAGTGAGGCTTATTTGACACTTTCAATTTGTTAAGCCTAAATGAAGAGTTTACTGTTCTCATACAGATTATAAACTGCCTTACGCAACGCTCTATCACTTTAAATGAACTATTTTATTACATAGGTCATACTGGTGCATTAAACACCCTGGGCAGTTGATATTAACCACTTTGTTACATAGATTATATTGATATAATAAATGTTCTTTATTACATAAGTTATATTAATGCACTGAACGTCGTATTTAGCTTGTAATTAACTATTTGATTATGTATATTATTTATTTACGTAACAGCTGTCTTTTAGTCCCAAGAACGTGAAGATAATTTTGTTTACAACGTTGAATATTTTGACCATAACTTTAGTTCTCCAGTTTTTCTCGTCCTGAGTTGGCAGATATTATAATAATATTTTATTATTGACAAAAAACCCTCTCTGAATGTTGTTAAATTATCCAAAAACGTAAATTCGATGTACCTTAAATCAAGTTTTAGAGAAAGAACAATCGTCTTACTTTAATACGCAGCTTCAAAATAGAAAAACTCGTGTTACATACAAATTCATGCGTTATACTGTATGGGGCCTAGCATGTCCTCGTGGTTAGGTTGCTTACTCGTAATTTTGTAGTCACAGGTTCGATTCCCGTCATGCAATACGCTCTTAATTTTAGTAGTGATGGCGCTCTAATACAATTGTTAATTTCACATTTCTTTCGATTGAAAAGTAGTCCAAGAGTTGTCTTTCCTCTAGCCTATCACTTCTAACTTAAGGACAGATGGTACTCACAAACAAACTTTGGTGTACGAAGACAAATGCTGAGTGTTAGCGAAATGCCATTTTTAAAGCTAATTATTTTAATATTATCACGAATACCGATTTTAAAATTAATTATTTCATTGTTGATAAGTAATGCCTTTTTAAAACTAATTATACTAATATTGTTACGTAATGCTGTTTTACGTATTTTTTTTGTGAGTGCCACCTACAAAATTCTTTCCACCTTATTATGTGTCACTGTATGAAACTTTCATTGATTTATCTTAACATGTTTTAAGATATTTACTTTATATCATAATTATTACTTATCTTTTTTATGAATTACAATTTGGTATATGTATTTTAAAGCTAATTGACAGACTTAGAATGTACCTGATGTACAGGTAACTGAGATGAATGGGTCTAATTCTCGCCTTAATGTTATTGTGAACAATTAAAAATGTATCTGAACTACACAATTATTTGTTAAAATTTTTCTGTTGTAATTATCTGCCTAGTAAATGATGTTGTATGCATTAGTGACTCTTGATGGAATATAACGTAACACTGCACAACAATTTTTTTGAAAAGTTTTGCTTCCTGAAAAGTTTTTTGCTGATTGTGACAGGTACCTGGTGGGTATGCACAAACATAGTTTTGGTTTTGCTTCATCACGTAGGAACTCTGAGAAATAGACAGTTAACTGTTCACCGACAATAACGTATTTAATTGCGTTTATGTTTCTAATACGCTATAAAGGTCAACGTAATTAAAAATGTTTTGCTCCTGATTTTCGCTTGTATTCAATGTCCGGTGCATCACGTTGCAGTGTCCAACAGTAGTCAGCAAGTATTGACGGATTCCAGTTGCCCTGATATCGTTTTTCTATTGTAGCAATGTCCTGGTGAAACTGAATATTTTGATGAAACGGTACGTGATAGGCAAATTTTAATGTGATTTTCGTGATCAGTAGCCAAAAAATCTATAAGGAATACCCAACAGCGTTCAAGAAGCAAAATCTTTGTTGTGCAGTGTAATTAGTTTTAGCTTAAGCTTTGGAATCAGTTTTGTTGAATTAGACAAATGTGACAATTTGGTGTCAGAAATTGGATGTTCAAACTTTGTTTTGTATTCAAGTTTAAGAAAAGAGAGAATATTTAAAGTGTTTGAACGTCGCTACACTCAAGGTGCAACTACTGAAGGTACAGACTAGAGGAACGAGAGGTGCCAAAATGGAAAAGAGCGGTTCACCAACGTGGGTTAATCAAATAAACCAACAGACTGGACTACCATACAAACAAATACATCAACGTCGGTGAAACGGTCCATCAACAAGCTATTGTTACAAACCAAACAATCTTCCACAAAATACTCAAACCACTTATTTGAACCAAACAAAAGCTCTACAGACTATCCAGACAAACCTATGTCAGATGTAACATCATACTCCTTTGAAAACATTAAGGAGGAAATATCACTTACCTTGAAAACATAATAGACTACATGAAAATAACAAAATATTAAAAATACCCAATATCGCACATTGCTTCTAATATATAGTACATAACGCACTACCCCTAACATACAGTATAAAACAAACAACCCATAACATACAGTACATGATACATTATCCTTCATATACAGTACATAACATATTACCCTTAGCATACAACATATAACACACTACCCATGATACATATAGTACATAAAAAACTAACCAAAACATGCAGTACATAACAAACTACCCATAAAATAAGAAACATAATAAAATACTTCTAACGTATAATAAATAATAAAATATTTCAAATGTAATAAAATCAATTTGACAGTTTTTGAAATACAACAATTTAATATTTAGCTTAAGTATGATGTATTTATATACACATACACTGCTGGCCAAAATCATAAGGCCAATGAGCATAAAAAAAAATATGCATTTTGCGTTGTTAGACTCAACCACTTATTTGAGTAGAGCTTCGAAAGATGACAATAAGAAAAGGGAAAATAAAAAGGTTTTTTAGCATTTAATAAGGAAAATGTAAACACTATGAGATTAGCCTCAATACTAGCTAGTCAAAAGTTTAAGAGCATACTGAAACGAAGCGTTAATCGGTAAACACGTAACGAAATGTAGTCGTTTGTGTTCAAGCATTAGCGTTGTCAACAATTCCCACTGACATCTCCTGTGTTACATTGGGTAAAAACATAGAAAAGGCTAAAACGTTGACAGAGTTTGGACGTGGCAAAATTGTCGAGCTGCAAAAGCCAGGTCTCTCTCAATGTGCCATCGCTGGTGAGATTGGTCGTAGTAAAACTCCTGTTGCAAATTTCTTAAAAAACCCTGAGGAATACGGAACGAGAATTTCAAGTGATCGGCCCAAAAAAATTCGCTGGCGTTGAGCAGGAGGATTTGACAGGTTGTCCGGCAAGACAGCAGCCGATCGTCGAATCAGATTAAGGCCCTTAAGGACGCAGAAAGCAGCTCAAGAACAATAAGACGGCATCTACGAGAGAAAGGTTTTAAAAGCTGTAAACGTGTTCAAAGGCCACACCTCCTTCCACATCACGAAACGCATCGGTTGAACTTTGCTGAGAAGCACCAAACATGGGACATAGAAAAGTGGAAGAAGGTTTTGTTCTCTGATGAGAAAACATTTAACCCGAATGATCCACATGGCTACCAGCGTTACTGACACGATAAGGATATCCCACCGGAGATATTTTCTACACGACACAGTGGAGGAGCTTCCATCATGATCTGGGGTGCTTTCTCCTTCCATGGAACAGTGGAGCTTCAGGTTTTTCCAGGGGCGTCAAACAGCAGCTGGCTACATTGGCATGTTGGAGAGAGCATTCTTATTGACTGAAGGCCCTCGCTTGTGTTGAAATGACTGGATCTCTCAGCAGGACAACGTTGCAATCCACAATGTCCGCAGGATAAAGGACTTTTTCATGGCGAATAACGTGATTCTTTTGGACCATCCAGTGTGTTCGCCCGAACTGATCCTTATTGAAAAGTTTTGGGGGTGAATGGCAAGGGAGTCTATAGAAATGGACGTCAATTCCAAACAGTGCATGACCTTGGTGAAGCCATCTTCACCACTTGGAATAACATTCCAGCCAGCCTTCTGCAAACGCTTATATCGATCATGTCAAAACGAATGTTTGCAGTTATTCGCAATGACGGCCGTGCAACTCACTACTGAGACATCTTTTTGGGGATTTCCCACCCTGTTTAGGACTTCTTTTTGGTATGGTCTTAAACTTTTGACCAGTGTTCACATTTTCTCTATTAAATGCTAAAAACGTTTTTTTTTTTTTTCTTATTTACATCTTTCGATGCTCTACTCAAATAAGTGGTTGAGTCTAACACCGCAAAATGTGTATTTTTTCTTTATATTCATTGGCTTTAATATTTTGGCCAGCAGTGTATATATGTGTGTACTGTTGTATATGGCGTACACCTGCCACACACTTGTAATACCAAACTATAAAAGTACTGTAATTTATACAGAATGTGATGTTAAACGTTAAATTCAAGTAATTGAATCGAATAATTATTCTTCCAGAAGTACATTAACGTAAAACGTTATATTCTCAAACTAGGTGTTGTCTTACATCCTATACAAGTAGGATAGTGATAACTCAAGAAGCTAGACTTTTCGGAAGTTAGGCCTTTTCTCTGCAGGAGTAAAAATATCAAATAATCGGATTTCTTTTGTAACAAACAATTCCTGCTACTATTCGTTCATCAACACGGTATTATAAACTGTGGTACAAAAGATCCTAAAGCATATTAGCAGTTTTCTTTGGCTGTAAACTATACGTATATTTGTACAGTCTGTTACGTAATATTACAAACTGTGGTATACAAAGGAAAGCAGCCGAGTTACCAAACTATAAACAGTACATTTTAGTGTACAATAAATAAACTCAATATTCCAAAAACTAATTTCGAAGTCTAATTTCAAGGGAGGTACAGTTCAATCAAACTTTTGGTCAACGTCTGTTGTTAGGTTACATACTAAGTGGCCAATGACACTTTTTTCACTTCACCTATCCTGTATGTTTGGTATTCTTATGTACACTCAGTAGCGCTTTAGTTATATAAATATAATAGCACTGTTTGTTGCATGTCCATGTAACTATTTCGTAGGGTGTGAATGGATCTTCACCAAAACTGGTATATAGGTTAATTGGATCTATGGAGAGGTAGCTACAAATTTTCAGTTTTGCATTTTGTATTTTTGTTGGTTTTTTTTACTATTACTTCGCCCTCTAGAAACGAAACTTCACCAAGTTTGGTATGAAGGTTTATTGGGTCCATAAGGAGATACACACAAACTTACAGATTCTCAATTTGTGTATTGCAGTTTTATGGTCTTTTTTTTTTTTTTTTTTTTTTACAATTATATATAAGGAAGGCAACTTTTCATGCCTTAGGATAACCATTAATTAACCGTGAATTTACATAATTCCAGCTAGTTAGTAAATATGTTAAAATGGATCTTTATGATATTTTTTCCATTTAGAAATCATTGTATTGTTTTATTAGCTAACATTAATATCATTTTATTTATTAATAAAATAAAACCGTATTATGAAAGTATTTCTTTCTACCTTTCAACTTAGTTTGTTTCAGAATTTCGCCCAGGGCTACACAAGGACAATCTGTTCATGTGCGTCCCTCATTTTGAGCTGATATAATAAAGGGAAGACAGCTAATAGACAATACATCCCCCTACTCTTACCAGTTAGTAGGATTTGACTATATGTTGCATTAATGGCCTCAAACTGAGGACTACGTTTTTACAATAACAGTATGCGAACCACGAACCTTCGACTTTCCAGCTTAGAAATGAGCTAACCTGACCCTGATTATAAAGAAGTAAAAGGATAAGAATAATATGTTACTCAGTGTATCGAGTTCCATAGATTTTATTTGTGAAGAATTGCAAAGTTTTATATATGAGTGATGGTATATCGAAACCAGGTTTCAAGTACTATAAGCCTTTAGACGTGTCAAAGTCCCAAGGTAAAAAGAAAGGATTGAATCACATTTATTTTTATAAGATATTCTCCAGACAATGTATTGGAATACTCGTGATCTTTATTCATGCAATACGGTATATTAGAAGAAACATCTGCGTAAGAATGTAAAATGTACTTTAACACGTAACATGTTAACAAATCAGCAAAGTAACTGACTTTTAGTCCATTACCACGGTTTGCTGTCAGATTCTCTGTGCGTTCTATAAAATTGATGAAGCCATATATATTAAACGATTAACCAGTAAGGCTCGGGGGAACAAATGCATTCCTGGCAGCTTAGGTTATAAATTACAAATTCAACTTTTTCTAGTATAACAGTGGTGGACTGCCAGTGTCTGGTATTCTCTGCTTAGAAATCCCTGGAGTTACTGTTTTGTGTTTAGATTAGGTGGAGAGAACACCCTAACAGGAAATGACGTATTGCCTCGAGGAAAGTACTCAAAGATGTTTCTACTAAGACCGCAAGTAATTCGATCCAGATAATTGGATTCTAAATGTATTTTTTATACCTTTTCGGGACGGTGATGTTGATGTTTCCTTAGAGCAGAGCCACATCGAACCATCTGCTGAGCCCACTGAAGGAAATCGAAACCATGATTTTAGCGGTGTAAATTTGTAGAGTTATCGCTGTGCATGAACCTACAACATCTGTAATAAAACATGTTTCTTTCAATGTTCATGGTATTGAAGCTGTATAATATATGTTATAGTTAAAGAGAATCTAAAAGATATTAGTTTTTAAATAAGGATAAACGTTTTCAACAAGATGTTTTATAGGAGTTGTTTGATATAATCATTTTCTTTGTGGATAAACAGAGGGGATAAATTACAGTAAATCTGACCTTCATCAGACTCATTGCGACTAAATAATGGTGTTAATTATAGAGAAAATCTTGAACGTTTTCAGGTTCATTATGGTTAAGCAATGGAGCGAGCTAGAGAGTAAACTTGAGCTTTTTCAAGTTCATTATGGTTAAAAAATGGTGCAAGATAGAGAATAAACTTGAAATCTGTCAGGTTCATTAGAGTTAACAATGGTGTAAATTATAGAGAAAAACTTGAACTTTGTGAAGTTCATTATGGTTAAACAATGATTTATATTATAGAGCAAAACTTGGACTTTGTGATGTTCGTTATGATCAAACAATGATGTAAAATAAAGAGTAAACATGAACATTATCAGGTTTATTGTTATTAAACAATGGTATAAATCAAACTCGAACGTTGTCAGGTTCGTTATGGTTAAACAATGGTGTAAATTGGAAAGTAATAGTGAACTTATCGGCTTTGCTATGATTAAATAGAATAGTAAATTAGAGAGGATGTTTGGTTGGAGATTTATTTCTGTTGATGTAGAATTCGTTTGATAATGTTGAAGACAGTTTTAACAACAGTTCTTCTACTTAACTCTTTCTACACATGTTCAGTCTTCTGTAGTTAATTGTCCAAAGTAAATAAAGCTTTTAACTTTTCAAATTCTTCTCAGTTTATTATTGTATAACTTTTAGGTTTTGTTTCTTATTGCTGATACCCACTGTCATTCCTTTACCAATATTGGTATACAATCATATTCACAAAGTTTTTCTTTCTTTCTTTGTTGTTAAGCATAAACTACATAATAGGGTGTCTGCGATCTTCCCACCAAAGGTATCGGGACCTGGTTTCTAACGTTGTAAGTTTGCAGACGTAACCAATGTGCCACTGAGAGGGAAGGGCTTTTTCTTCAGATTTTTCAATCACTTGTCAAGTTTTCTCTTCTGTCTTTTCTTTAAGCCAATAGCACTGTATCATTTACGTACAGTAGCTTATGTCAAGTCTAAAAACTACTGAAAAGCCTAGTGAGACTCTAGCTTGTAGTGTAAAATGTATAAGCTACTGAATGAAACTGAAGGCACAACTTTATAGCTTATAGAGTAAAGTGTCAAAACTACTGGTGAAATTGGAATCAGTGATTTTTTCATGGTAAATGCCAGGCACTAGCTAATAGTACCAACTGTTAAAACGATCTCGACAACTGGAGACAGAAACTCATAGTTTCAAAACGACGGGTGAAACCGAAAATAATATTATTAGTTTTCAATGGACTCAAAGTTCACTAGTTTGTTTATTTGTTTCTGAATTATCGCGCAAAGTTAGACGAAGGCTATTTGTGCTTGCTATCCCTAATCTAGCAGTGTAAGGCTAGAGGGAAGGCAGTCTGTTATCACCACTCACAGCCAATTTTTGAGCTACTTTTTTACCAACAAATAGTGGGACTGATCGCATTTATATCGCCCCACGGCTGAATGGGCGAGCATATTTGGTGTGATAGATATTCGAACCCGCGACCCTCAGATTACGAGTTGAGCGTCCTAACTGCTTGACCATGCCGAGCAAGTTCAATAGACACCTAAAGGTGAATAATCCCTGAATGAATGTGTCACTGTTCTATTAGTGAACAGTTTATTAGTGTGTCGTTGTGTGTACTAATATCATAAAATTCTTGGTCGACGTTTCAGTAGTGAAAACTACCTGTATTAATGTATCGTTGAGGGAACAAATTTTGCATTAATGTGTCACTGCCGTAGGAGTATACAATCGTTGTTTTAGTAGTAAATCTAATTCCTTCATTAATGTGTCGCTTTTCCAATAGTAGACAATTCCTTCATTAATGTGTCGCTTTTCAGCAGTGAAAAAAAAACTGTAAACAAACGTTTTTGTTGCTCTTCACTTACGCGCAAAAAACTAACTAAAGAAACTTAAAAACAACTATTAAATTGCTTATTTACATGAAGTGACGATAGTCACTTGTCACAGATGGCGCCACTCAGATTCCATCTGATGTCTTCTAAAATATCTATCATCATATTGAAAGCAATAACAAACAGCTTACTAATGAATCGGTAAATAATTTCATAAAATAAAATACTAATATTAAAATATATTTATTTTAAACAATTTATTACTGTTCCACCTTTATTTTTTTATATGAACCACATTACGCGTTTTCCCTGAAGAAAAGATTTTTTAAATTCAGATGAATGGCCACTTTATGGTTAGTGTAACATGATAATGTTCTTTAGTAGTTAAGAACACTGGATAGCGTTATGATTCCTTCTCCTTCTTCGAACAAATTAAATTTGAGTCTTGAGGGCTACAACTTGGGGCTTGAACCCGCTTAGATCATATAGGTTATTATGCAGCTTCGGGTTTAACAACAAAGTAATCGCCGTGGAAAGGTCTTTCGTTATTTCGAGATTATTCGAATTCTCTGAAGTTGATTTCTATTTATTCTGTACAACAAAGAAAAAACATGACAGCTAGGAACTGAATTCCTTTAATTTAAAAATGAGAAGTCTTTATTTTTCTGTGTACATTGAGAAATCCCACAGAGAACTTAAGGATTGACTAATTAGCCAAAGCCTGTAGTTCAACCAGACCATCTTCAGTAAATTTTTTTCTGGCTTCCAGACACGATTAGATCGATGAAAACGTGGTATTAACTTATTACGAATCGATTGAGAGATTTGACCTTAATTCTCTGTTGAAATTATCTTATTTTTAATAAATTGCTGCATTTTAAAAAGTGTTACAGTTGTTTTAAAGGCTGTTAAATTGTTATTTTATCTTGTAGCCTTTCACATTTTTCTAACGTAAAATGTTGGATTTTGAGGATAAAATACGAGAGTTTTGTATGCAGTAACAAACTCAACTACTTCTTGATTCTTGATGGCGAGAAACACAGATTAACTTGAAGATGACTGAGGATGGTCGAAGCGTTGTTCTCTGCTTATCAATAAAAGTGTTAATACCTATACCAGCCATTCTGAGAAACTTAGGCACAGCATGGCCAGGTGCTTAAGGCACTCGACTCGTAATATGAGGGTCGCGAGTTCGAATCCTCGTCAGACCAAACATACTCGCTCTTTCAACCGTGGGAGCATTATAATGTGTTGTCAATCCCATTATTCGTTGGTAAAAGAGTAGCCCAAGACTTGGCGGTGGGTGGTGATGAGTAACTGCCTTTCCTTTAGTCTTAAACTGCTAAATTAGGGACTGCTAGCGCAGATAGCTGTCGTGTAGCTTTGCGTAAAATTCAAACCAAAACTGAGAAACTCAACCTATAAAAAATTTACGTGAAGCTGTATATGGAACACTTAATCAGTTTCAATCTCAGAGTAGTTTAGGTTTAAAACTCTCGAACAAAAGTACAAAGCTACTACTGTCCGACGATGATTAATTACTGCTGAAAACGCACGACATTTTGGAATAAAAAAACCTGAACACAAACCTTGTAACCATCACGAAACGACTAGAAATAGAATGTTACCTACTACATCAAGAAATTAAAACTAAGAAACTAATCAAATGCATTGTTTAATTTATAAAAGCTTAGGTTTTCTCTATTACATTGCGAATTTTAGTCTCAGAAAGTTGTTAAATAAAGCAAATTATGAATATAGCCTACACTAGTACTAAAAGGGTTTTTGTAACAAGTGATGTGCTGGGGCAGAAATAATAATTAATTCGGTTAGCTAAATGAAAAGCAAAGAAAACAACTGTTTATGTATGGTTAAGAACAAAACTACACAACCTACAATCTGTTTCATGCTCATCACACGTACTGACACCACATTTTGTAGTGTTGTATGTCTGGAAACATCCTGTTGTGCCACTGGGAGGAGATGGATAAACCTTTAGACTTATTGAGAAAGTACTCAAATAAAGTATAAATTTCAATTTTCACACTTCTTTAATTTTATATTACAAAGAGAAAAATTAAAAGGAATGTCGAAACAAATTACTGTTTACGAAATTTTATCATAACTTTTAGGCCTAGTGATTTCTAATGTTCTCCTGGCTTTCCACATTTAAATAAATCTTTACTATCATTTCACTTTTAACTCTACCACTTTTTACTATATTCTACTACTAACTCTACCACTCTTTACTATATTCTACTACTAACTCTACCACTCTTTACTATATTCTACTACTAATTCTACCACTTTTACTATATTCTACTACTAACTCTACCACTTTTACTATATTCTACTACTAACTCTACCACTTTTACTATATTCTACTACTAACTCTATCACTTTTACTATATTCTACTACTAACTCTACCATTCTTTTTTATAGCATTATACTGTAAAAATCTACCGTTCTTACTTCCCTGTTTCATTGTAATCGCTAACATATTTACTTATGTTTTATTGCTAACTCTGTCTACTTCACTTTTATTTCCCAGCTATCATTACTATTCTATTCGCTGACACTAAAACCAATAGATTAAGTTATTGTGAATGAATCTATTCAGGGCGCTACTGTTATTACACTTGGAGCTTCCGCAGTAAAGGACTATATATTGTTATACATATCTTATTCTCCTAGAAACAAGAGTGTACATTGGTTATTGAACAATGTGTGTTTCATGATAACATATGTATATGTAAGATAATATATGTATGTGGATTACACCATGTACAGACGAATAATATAACTAATATCATGTTGTGGTTTATACCATAACTAACATAATGTACTGAAGTATAGTATAACTAATATCATGTACTTATGTGCAGTATAACTAACATCATGTACTGATGTATAGGATAACTAACATCATGTAGTGATCTATAGTATAACTAACATCATGTACTCAAGTATAGGATAACTAGCATCATGTACTGATGTATAGGATAATTAACATCATGTAATGATGTATAGTATAACTAACATTATGTACTTATGTGTAATGTAACTAGCATCATGTACTGATGTATGGTACTGTTAATATCATGAATTGATGTATAGCATAATTAACATCATGTAGTGATGTTTTGTACAGCTAACATCATGTAGTGATGTGTAGTACAGCTAATGTTATGTACTGATGTATAGTGTAGCTAACACTATGTAGTAATGTATGGTATAACTAACATTATATACTGATGTACTTTATAGCTAATGAACAGTTTCTAGAGGTAACTCTTGTGCTACTCCAATTGAATACCGTAATATGACTTTCACTATTATAACCCACCTATTGCTAGGAAATTGTAGAGCTTGGTTTAGCAGCAACAGGATTCACAGTCCATCAGCTTGCTGGTGAAGGGCCAGCTGGTGGCTTGAGCTAAGCTCGAGCATGTATATGTACATAATATTTATGTTTGTCTTTGATACAGAGGTTGAACAAAATAATATACTACCTGGAATTTAGGGGCATCATAAAAATAAATATTTTTATTGGCTGACTTCTAAGTCTGCTGAGACTTTAAAATTCTTTACTAATTTGTTTATTTCTCTATAGAATGCATTAAATTACATTTCAACGACTAAAACCCTTTCGTTTGCATTCAAACTTTTTTCTAAAGAAAGTATTGAATCAGTTCTCATTTAATTTAGGAAAGGGAAAAATTATCTACTTAAATTAAATAATGCTCGAAGGAAAACAAACAAACACGAGTCCCGAAGAAGTCCTGAAGGTTAACCATCATAGCGCGAACAATCTACTATACAAATTTTAACAAAACTTCGTTTGGTTGTATATTTGGAAGTTGTTTCTTTTCAGCCTTTGAGAAAGATGAAAACTAAAAGGAAAAAAGAACACAGAGATAGCGAGAATGCGGAGTGTGTGTGTGTTTTAATGGACGTATAAAGTTAATTGGCATACGTAACTTAACAGCCTCGGGTAACGACACGTTGTTGACATTATATCCAGTGATT
>NC_134830.1:408177-447885 GCF_004210375.1 Tachypleus tridentatus | reverse complement strand
GAAAAAACATAATAATATTTGTTATTATCAATAGTTACTTATGAAAAACATAATAATATTTGTTATTATCAATAGTTACTTATGAAAAACATAATAATATTTGTTATTATCAATAGTTACTTATGAAAAAACATAATAATATTTGTTATTATCAATAGTTACTTATGAAAACACATAATAATATTTGTTATTATCAATAGTTACTTATGAAAAAACATAATATATTTGTTATTATCAATAGTTACTTATAAAAAACACAATAATATTTGTTATTATCAATAGTTACTTATGAAAACACATAATAATATTTGTTATTATCAATAGTTACTTATGAAAAAACATAATAATATTTGTTATTATCAATAGTTACTTATGAAAAACATAATAATATTTGTTATTATCAATAGTTACTTATGAAAAAACATAATAATATTTGTTATTATCAATAGTTACTTATGAAAAAACATAATAATATTTGTTATTATCAATAGTTACTTATGAAAAAACATAATAATATTTGTTATTATCAATAGTTACTTATGAAATCAAAGTTACTTATGAAAATATAATAATATTTGTTATTATCAATAGTTACTTATGAAAACACATAATAATATTTGTTATTATCAATAGTTACTTATGAAAACACATAATAATATTTGTTATTATCAATAGTTACTTATGAAAAAACATAATAATATTTGTTATTATCAATAGTTACTTATGAAAAAACATAATAATATTTGTTATTATCAATAGTTACTTATGAAAAAACATAATAATATTTGTTATTATCAATAGTTGCTTATGAAAAAAAACATAATATATTTGTTATTATCAATAGTTACTTATGAAAACACATAATAATATTTGTTATTATCAATAGTTACTTATGAAAAAACATAATAATATTTGTTATTATCAATAGTTACTTATGAAAAAACATAATAATATTTGTTATTATCAATAGTTGCTTATGAAAAACATAATATATTTGTTATTATCAATAGATACTTATAAAAAAACACAATAATATTTTTTATAATAAATAGTTACTTATGAAAAACATAATAATATTTGTTATTATCAATAGTTACTAATGAAAAAACATAATAATATTTGTTATTATCAATAGTTACTTATGAAAAAACATAATAATATTTGTTATTATCAATAGTTACTTATGAAAAACATAATAATATTTGTTATTATCAATAGTTACTTATGAAAAAACATAATAATATTTGTTATTATCAATAGTTACTTATGAAAAAACATAATAATATTTGTTATTATCAATAGTTACTTATGAAAAACATAATAATATTTGTTATTATCAATAGTTACTTATGAAAAACATAATAATATTTGTTATTATCAATAGTTACTTATGAAAACACATAATAATATTTGTTATTATCAATAGTTACTTATGAAAAAACATAATAATATTTGTTATTATCAATAGTTACTTATGAAAAAACATAATATATTTGTTATTATCAATAGTTACTTATGAAAAACACATAATAATATTTGTTATTATCAATAGTTACTTATGAAAAAACATAATAATATTTGTTATTATCAATAGTTACTTATGAAAAAACATAATAATATTTGTTATTATCAATAGTTACTTATGAAAAAACATAATAATATTTGTTATTATCAATAGTTACTTATGAAAAAACATAATAATATTTGTTATTATCAATAGTTACTTATGAAAAAACATAATAATATTTGTTATTATCAATAGTTACTTATGAAAAAACATAATAATATTTGTTATTATCAATAGTTACTTATGAAAAAACATAATAATATTTGTTATTATCAATAGTTACTTATGAAAAACATAATAATATTTGTTATTATCAATAGTTACTTATGAAAAACATAATAATATTTGTTATTATCAATAGTTACTTATGAAAACACATAATAATATTTGTTATTATCAATAGTTACTTATGAAAAACATAATAATATTTGTTATTATCAATAGTTACTTATGAAAAAACATAATAATATTTGTTATTATCAATAGTTACTTATGAAAAAACATAATAATATTTGTTATTATCAATAGTTACTTATGAAAAAACATAATAATATTTGTTATTATCAATAGTTACTTATGAAAAACATAATATATTTGTTATTATCAATAGTTACTTATGAAAAAACATAATAATATTTGTTATTATCAATAGTTACTTATGAAAAAACATAATAATATTTGTTATTATCAATAGTTACTTATGAAAAAACATAATAATATTTGTTATTATCAATAGTTACTTATGAAAAAACATAATAATATTTGTTATTATCAATAGTTACTTATGAAAAAAACATAATAATATTTGTTATTATCAATAGTTACTTATGAAAAACATAATAATATTTGTTATTATCAATAGTTACTTATGAAAAACATAATAATATTTGTTATTATCAATAGTTACTTATGAAAAAACATATAATATTTGTTATTATCAATAGTTACTTATGAAAAAACATAATAATATTTGTTATTATCAACAGTTACTTATGAAAAAACATAATATATTTGTTATTATCAATAGTTACTTATGAAAAAACATAATAATATTTGTTATTATCAATAGTTACTTATGAAAAAACATAATAATATTTGTTATTATCAATAGTTACTTATGAAAAACATAATAATATTTGTTATTATCAATAGTTACTTATGAAAAAACATAATAATATTTGTTATTATCAATAGTTACTTATGAAAAACATAATATATTTGTTATTATCAATAGTTACTTATGAAAAAACATAATAATATTTGTTATTATCAATAGTTACTTATGAAAAACATAATAATATTTGTTATTATCAATAGTTACTTATGAAAAAAACATAATAATATTTGTTATTATCAATAGTTACTTATGAAAAAACATAATAATATTTGTTATTATCAATTGTTGCTTATGAAAAACATAATAATATTTGTTATTATCAATAGTTACTTATGAAAAAACATAATAATATTTGTTATTATCAATAGTTACTTATGAAAAAAAAACATAATAATATTTGTTATTATCAATAGTTACTTATGAAAAAACATAATAATATTTGTTATTATCAATAGTTACTTATGAAAAAACATAATAATATTTGTTATTATCAATAGTTACTTATGAAAAACATAATAATATTTGTTATTATCAATAGTTACTTATGAAAAAAACATAATAATATTTGTTATTATCAATAGTTACTTATGAAAAAACATAATAATATTTGTTATTATCAATAGTTACTTATGAAAAAACATAATAATATTTGTTATTATCAATAGTTACTTATGAAAAAACATAATAATATTTGTTATTATCAATAGTTACTTATGAAAAAACATAATAATATTTGTTATTATCAATAGTTACTTATGAAAAAACATAATAATATTTGTTATTATCAATAGTTACTTATGAAAAAACATAATAATATTTGTTATTATCAATAGTTACTTATGAAAAAAACATAATAATATTTGTTATTATCAATAGTTACTTATGAAAAACATAATATATTTGTTATTATCAATAGTTACTTATGTTAAAAAACATAATAATATTTGTTATTATCAATAGTTACTTATGAAAAAACATAATAATATTTGTTATTATCAATAGTTACTTATGAAAAACATAATAATATTTGTTATTATCAATAGTTACTTATGAAAAAAACATAATAATATTTGTTATTATCAATAGTTACTTATGAAAAAACATAATAATATTTGTTATTATCAATAGTTACTTATGAAAAAACATAATAATATTTGTTATTATCAATAGTTACTTATGAAAAAAACATAATAATATTTGTTATTATCAATAGTTACTTATGAAAAAACATAATAATATTTGTTATTATCAATAGTTACTTATGAAAAAACATAATAATATTTGTTATTATCAATAGTTACTTATGAAAAAACATAATATATTTGTTATTATCAATAGTTACTTATAAAAAACACAATAATATTTGTTATTATCAATAGTTACTTATGAAAAAACATAATAATATTTGTTATTATCAATAGTTACTTATGAAAAAACATAATATATTTGTTATTATCAATAGTTACTTATAAAAAACACAATAATATTTGTTATTATCAATAGTTACTTATGAAAAACATAATAATATTTGTTATTATCAATAGTTACTTATGAAAAACACATAATATATTTGTTATTATCAATAGTTACTTATGAAAAACACATAATAATATTTGTTATTATCAATAGTTACTTATGAAAAAACATAATAATATTTGTTATTATCAATAGTTACTTATGAAAAAACATAATAATATTTGTTATTATCAATAGTTACTTATGAAAAACATAATAATATTTGTTATTATCAATAGTTACTTATGAAAAAACATAATAATATTTGTTATTATCAATAGTTACTTATGAAAAACATAATAATATTTGTTATTATCAATAGTTACTTATGAAAAAACATAATAATATTTGTTATTATCAATAGTTACTTATGAAAAACATAATAATATTTGTTATTATCAATAGTTACTTATGAAAAAACATAATAATATTTGTTATTATCAATAGTTACTTATGAAAAAACATAATAATATTTGTTATTATCAATAGTTACTTATGAAAAAACATAATAATATTTGTTATTATCAATAGTTACTTATGAAAAAACATAATAATATTTGTTATTATCAATAGTTACTTATGAAAAAACATAATAATATTTGTTATTATCAATAGTTACTTATGAAAAAACATAATAATATTTGTTATTATCAACAGTTACTTATGAAAAAACATAATATATTTGTTATTATCAATAGTTACTTATGAAAAAACATAATAATGTTTGTTATTATCAATAGTTACTTATGAAAAAACATAATAATATTTGTTATTATCAATAGTTACTTATGAAAACACATAATAATATTTGTTATTATCAATAGTTACTTATGAAAACACATAATAATATTTGTTATTATCAATAGTTACTTATGAAAAAACATAATAATATTTGTTATTATTAATAGTTACTTATGAAAAAACATAATAATATTTGTTATTATCAATAGTTACTTATGAAAAAACATAATAATATTTGTTATTATCAATAGTTACTTATGAAAAAACATAATAATATTTGTTATTATCAATAGTTACTTATGAAAAACATAATATATTTGTTATTATCAATAGTTACTTATAAAAAACACAATAATATTTGTTATTATCAATAGTTACTTATGAAAAAACATAATATATTTGTTATTATCAATAGTTACTTATAAAAAAACACAATAATATTTGTTATTATCAATAGTTACTTATGAAAAAACATAATAATATTTGTTATTATCAATAGTTACTTAGTGAAAAAACATAATAATATTTGTTATTATCAATAGTTACTTATGAAAAACATAATAATAATATTTGTTATTATCAATAGTTACTTATATGAAAAACATAATAATATTTGTTATTATCAATAGTTACTTATGAAAAACATAATAATATTTGTTATTATCAATAGTTACTTATGAAAAAACATAATAATATTTGTTATTATCAATAGTTACTTATGAAAAACATAATAATATTTGTTATTATCAATAGTTACTTATGAAAAAACATAATAATATTTGTTATTATCAATAGTTGCTTATGAAAAAAACACAATAACATTTCTTATTATCAATAGTTACTTATGAAAAAACATAATAATATTTGTTATTATCAATAGTTGCTTATGAAAAAAACATAATATATTTGTTATTATCAATAGTTACTTATGAAAAAACATAATAATGATTGTTATTATCACTAGTTACTTATGAAAAACATAATAATATTTGTTATTATCAATAGTTACTTATGAAAAAACATAATAATATTTGTTATTATCAATAGTTACTTATGAAAAAACATAATAATATTTGTTATTATCAATAGTTACTTATGAAAAAACATAATAATATTTGTTATTATCAATAGTTATATGAAAAAACATAATAATATTTGTTATTATCAATAGTTACTTATGAAAAAACATAATAATATTTGTTATTATCAATAGTTACTTATGAAAAACAAAAAAACATAATATATTTGTTATTATCAATAGTTACTTAGGAAAAAACATAATAATATTTGTTATTATCAATAGTTACTTATGAAAAAACACAATAATATTTGTTATTATCAATAGTTACTTATGAAAAAACATAATAATATTTGTTATTATCAATAGTTACTTATGAAAAAACATAATAATATTTGTTATTATCAATAGTTACTTATGAAAAAACATAATAATATTTGTTATTATCAATAGTTACTTATGAAAAAACATAATAATATTTGTTATTATCAATAGTTACTTATGAAAAAACATAATAATATTTGTTATTATCAATAGTTACTTATGAAAAAACATAATAATATTTGTTATTATCAATAGTTACTTATGAAAAACATAATAATATTTGTTATTATCAATAGTTACTTATGAAAAAACATAATAATATTTGTTATTATCAATAGTTACTTATGAAAAACATAATAATATTTGTTATTATCAATAGTTACTTATGAAAAAACATAATAATATTTGTTATTATCAATAGTTACTTATGAAAAAACATAATAATATTTGTTATTATCAATAGTTATAATATTTGTTATTATATAGTTACTTAAAAAACATAATAATATTTGTTATTATCTATAGTTGCTTATGAAAAAAACATAATATATTTGTTATTATCAATAGTTACTTATGAAAAAACATAATAATATTTGTTATTATCAATAGTTACTTATGAAAAAACATAATAATATTTGTTATTATCAATAGTTACTTATGAAAACACATAATAATATTTGTTATTATCAATAGTTACTTATGAAAAAACATAATAATATTTGTTATTATCAATAGTTACTTATGAAAAAACATAATAATATTTGTTATTATCAATAGTTACTTATGAAAAAAACATAATAATATTTGTTATTATCAATAGTTACTTTACATAATATATTTGTTATTATCAATAGTTACTTATGAAAAACATAATAATATTTGTTATTATCAATAGTTACTTATGAAAAACATAATAATATTTGTTATTATCAATAGTTACTTATGAAAAAACATAATAATATTTGTTATTATCAATAGTTACTTATGAAAAAACATAATAATATTTGTTATTATCAATAGTTACTTATGAAAAAACATAATAATATTTGTTATTATCAATAGTTACTTATGAAAAAACATAATATATTTGTTATTATCAATAGTTACTTATGAAAAAACATAATAATATTTGTTATTATCAATAGTTACTTATGAAAAACACATAATAATATTTGTTATTATCAATAGTTACTTATGAAAAACATAATAATATTTGTTATTATCAATAGTTACTTATGAAAAAACATAATAATATTTGTTATTATCAATAGTTACTTATGAAAAAACATAATAATATTTGTTATTATCAATAGTTACTTATGAAAAAACATAATAATATTTGTTATTATCAATAGTTACTTATGAAAAAACATAATAATATTTGTTATTATCAATAGTTACTTATGAAAAAACATAATAATATTTGTTATTATCAATAGTTACTTATAAAAAACACAATAATATTTGTTATTATCAATAGTTACTTATGAAAAAACATAATAATATTTGTTATTATCAACAGTTACTTATGAAAAAACATAATATATTTGTTATTATCAATAGTTACTTATGAAAAAACATAATAATATTTGTTATTATCAATAGTTACTTATGAAAAAACATAATAATATTTGTTATTATCAATAGTTACTTATGAAAAAACATAATAATATTTGTTATTATCAATAGTTACTTATGAAAAACATAATAATATTTGTTATTATCAATAGTTACTTATGAAAAACATAATAATATTTGTTATTATCAATAGTTACTTATGAAAAACATAATAATATTTGTTATTATCAATAGTTACTTATGAAAAAACATAATATATTTGTTATTATCAATAGTTACTTATGAAAAAAACATAATAATATTTGTTATTATCAATAGTTACTTATGAAAAACATAATATATTTGTTATTATCAATAGTTACTTATAAAAAAAACATAATAATATTTGTTATTATCAACAGTTACTTATGAAAAAACATAATATATTTGTTATTATCAATAGTTACTTATAAAAAACACAATAATATTTGTTATTATCAATAGTTACTTATGAAAAAACATAATAATATTTGTTATTATCAATAGTTGCTTATGAAAAAACATAATAATATTTGTTATTATCAATAGTTACTTATGAAAAACATAATATATTTGTTATTATCAATAGTTACTTATGAAAAAACATAATAATATTTGTTATTATCAATAGTTACTTATGAAAAAACATAATAATATTTGTTATTATCAATAGTTACTTATGAAAAACATAATAATATTTGTTATTATCAATAGTTACTTATGAAAAACATAATATATTTGTTATTATCAATAGTTACTTATGAAAAACATAATAATATTTGTTATTATCAATAGTTACTTATGAAAAAACATAATAATATTTGTTATTATCAATAGTTACTTATGAAAAACATAATAATATTTGTTATTATCAATAGTTACTTATGAAAAAACATAATAATATTTGTTATTATCAATAGTTACTTATGAAAAAACATAATAATATTTGTTATTATCAATAGTTACTTATGAAAAAACATAATAATATTTGTTATTATCAATAGTTACTTATGAAAAAACATAATAATATTTGTTATTATCAATAGTTACTTATGAAAAACATAATAATATTTGTTATTATCAATAGTTACTTATGAAAACACATAATAATATTTGTTATTATCAATAGTTACTTATGAAAACACATAATAATATTTGTTATTATCAATAGTTACTTATGAAAAAAACATAATAATATTTGTTATTATCAATAGTTACTTATGAAAAAACATAATAATATTTGTTATTATCAATAGTTACTTATGAAAAAACATAATAATATTTGTTATTATCAATAGTTACTATCAATAGTTACTTATGAAAAACATAATAATATTTGTTATTATCAATAGTTACTTATGAAAAAACATAATAATATTTGTTATTATCAATAGTTACTTATGAAAAAACATAATAATATTTGTTATTATCAATAGTTACTTATGAAAAAACATAATAATATTTGTTATTATCAATAGTTACTTATGAAAAAACATAATAATATTTGTTATTATCAATAGTTACTTATGAAAAAACATAATAATATTTGTTATTATCAATAGTTACTTATGAAAAAACATAATAATATTTGTTATTATCAATAGTTACTTATGAAAAAACATAATAATATTTGTTATTATCAATAGTTACTTATGAAAAAACATAATAATATTTGTTATTATCAATAGTTACTTATGAAAAAACATAATAATATTTGTTATTATCAATAGTTACTTATGAAAAAACATAATAATATTTGTTATTATCAATAGTTACTTATGAAAAACACATAATAATATTTGTTATTATCAATAGATACTTATGAAAAAACATAATAATATTTGTTATTATCAATAGTTGCTTATGAAAAAAACACAATAACATTTCTTATTATCAATAGTTACTTATGAAAAAACATAATAATATTTGTTATTATCAACAGTTACTTATGAAAAAAAAATTACATAATACATATTTGTTATTATCAATAGTTACTTATGAAAAACATAATAATATTTGTTATTATCAATAGTTACTTATGAAAAAACATAATAATATTTGTTATTATCAATAGTTACTTATGAAAAACATAATAATATTTGTTATTATCAATAGTTACTTATGAAAAAACATAATAATATTTGTTATTATCAATAGTTACTTATGAAAAACATAATATATTTGTTATTATCAATAGTTACTTATGAAAAAACATAATAATGTTTGTTATTATCACTAGTTACTCAGGAAAACACATAATAATATTTGTTATTATCAATAGTTACTTATGAAAAAACATAATAATATTTGTTATTATCAATAGTTACTTATGAAAACACATAATAATATTTGTTATTATCAATAGTTACTTATGAAAACACATAATAATATATTTGTTATTATATGAAAAAACATAATAGTTACTTATGTTACTTAAACACATAATAATATTTGTTATTATCAATAGTTACTTATGAAAAAACATAATAATATTTGTTATTATCAATAGTTACTTATGAAAAAACATAATAATATTTGTTATTATCAATAGTTACTTATGAAAAAACATAATAATATTTGTTATTATCAATAGTTACTTATGAAAAAACACATAATATATTTGTTATTATCAATAGTTACTTATGAAAAAAACATAATAATATTTGTTATTATCAATAGTTACTTATGAAAAAACATAATATTTGTTATTATCAATAGTTACTTATGAAAAATATAATAATATTTGTTATTATCAATAGTTACTTATGAAAAAACATAATAATATTTGTTATTATCAATAGTTACTTATGAAAAAAAAAACATAATAATATTTGTTATTATCAATAGTTACTTATGAAAAAACATAATAATATTTGTTATTATCAATAGTTACTTATGAAAAAACATAATAATATTTGTTATTATCAATAGTTACTTATGAAAAAACATAATAATATTTGTTATTATCAATAGTTACTTATGAAAAAACATAATAATATTTGTTATTATCAATAGTTACTTATGAAAAAACATAATAATATTTGTTATTATCAATAGTTACTTATGAAAAAACATAATAATATTTGTTATTATCAATAGTTACTTATGAAAAAACATAATAATATTTGTTATTATCAATAGTTACTTATGAAAAAACATAATAATATTTGTTATTATCAATAGTTACTTATGAAAAAACATAATAATATTTGTTATTATCAATAGTTACTTATGAAAAACATAATAATATTTGTTATTATCAATAGTTACTTATGAAAAAACATAATAATATTTGTTATTATCAATAGTTACTTATGAAAAAACATAATAATATTTGTTATTATCAATAGTTACTTATGAAAAAACATAATAATATTTGTTATTATCAATAGTTACTTATGAAAAAACATAATAATATTTGTTATTATCAATAGTTACTTATGAAAAACACATAATAATAAATCAACATAATAATATTTGTTATTATCAATAGTTACTTATGAAAAAACATAATAATATTTGTTATTATCAATAGTTACTTATGAAAAAACATAATAATATTTGTTATTATCAATAGTTACTTATGAAAAAACATAATAATATTTGTTATTATCAATAGTTACTTATGAAAAACATAATAATATTTGTTATTATCAATAGTTACTTATGAAAAAACATAATAATATTTGTTATTATCAATAGTTACTTATGAAAAAACATAATATATTTGTTATTATCAATAGATACTTATAAAAAAAACACAATAATATTTGTTATAATCAATAGTTACTTATGAAAAACATAATAATATTTGTTATTATCATAGTTACTTATGAAAAAAACATAATAATATTTGTTATTATCAATAGTTACTTATGAAAAATACATAATAATATTTGTTATTATCAATAGTTACTTATGAAAAAACATAATAATATTTGTTATTATCAATAGTTACTTATGAAAAACATAATAATATTTGTTATTATCAATAGTTACTTATGAAAAAAACATAATAATATTTGTTATTATCAATAGTTACTTATGAAAAACATAATAATATTTGTTATTATCAATAGTTACTTATGAAAAAACATAATAATATTTGTTATTATCAATAGTTACTCAGGAAAACACATAATAATATTTGTTATTATCAATAAATACTTATGAAAAAACATAATAATATTTGTTATTATCAACAGTTACTTATGAAAAACACAATAATATTTGTTATTATCAATAGTTACTTATGAGAAAACATAATATATTTGTTATTATCAATAGTAACTTATCAAAACACATAATAATATTTGTTATTATCAATAGTTACTTATGAAAAAACATAATAATATTTGTTATTATTAATAGTTACTTATGAAAAACATAATAATATTTGTTATTATCAATAGTTACTTATGAAAAAACATAATAATATTTGTTATTATCAATAGTTACTTATATAATATTTGTTATTATCAAAACATAATAATATTTGTTATTATCAATAGTTACTTATGAAAAACATAATAATATTTGTTATTATCAATAGTTACTTATGAAAAACATAATAATATTTGTTATTATCAATAGTTACTTATGAAAAAACATAATAATATTTGTTATTATCAATAGTTACTTATGTTATTATCAAAAAACATAATAATATTTGTTATTATCAATAGTTACTTATGAAAAAAAACATAATAATATTTGTTATTATCAATAGTTACTTATGAAAAACATAATATATTTGTTATTATCAATAGTTACTTATGAAAACACATAATAATATTTGTTATTATCAATAGTTACTTATGAAAAACACTTAATAATATTTGTTATTATCAATAGTTACTTATGAAAAACATAATAATATTTGTTATTATCAATAGTTACTTATGAAAAAACATAATAATATTTGTTATTATCAATAGTTACTTATGAAAAACATAATAATATTTGTTATTATCAATAGTTACTTATGAAAAAACATAATAATATTTGTTATTATCAATAGTTACTTATGAAAAACATAATAATATTTGTTATTATCAATAGTTACTTATGAAAAAACATAATAATATTTGTTATTATCAATAGTTACTTATGAAAAACATAATAATATTTGTTATTATCAATAGTTACTTATGAAAAAACATAATAATATTTGTTATTATCAATAGTTACTTATGAAAAACATAATAATATTTGTTATTATCAATAGTTACTTATGAAAAAAAAAACATAATAATATTTGTTATTATCAATAGTTACTTATGAAAAAACATAATAATATTTGTTATTATCAATAGTTACTATATGAAAAAACATAATAATATTTGTTATTATCAATAGTTACTTATGAAAAAACATAATAATATTTGTTATTATCAATAGTTACTTATGAAAAAACATAATAATATTTGTTATTATCAATAGTTACTTATGAAAAAACATAATAATATTTGTTATTATCAATAGTTACTTATGAAAAAACATAATAATATTTGTTATTATCAATAGTTACTTATGAAAAACATAATATATATTTGTTATTATCAATAGTTACTTATGAAAAAACATAATAATATTTGTTAAAATAGTTACATAATAATATTTGTTATTATCAATAGTTACTTATGAAAAAACATAATAATATTTGTTATTATCAATAGTTACTTATGAAAAAAACATAATAATATTTGTTATTATCAATAGTTACTTATGAAAAAACATAATAATATTTGTTATTATCAATAGTTACTTATAAAAAAACATAATAATATTTGTTATTATCAATAGTTACTTATGAAAAAACATAATAATATTTGTTATTATCAATAGTTACTTATGAAAAACATAATAATATTTGTTATTATCAATAGTTACTTATGAAAAAACATAATAATATTTGTTATTATCAATAGTTACTTATGAAATTTGTTATTATCAATATAATAATATTTGTTATTATCAATAGTTACTTATGAAAAACATAATAATATTTGTTATTATCAATAGTTACTTATGAAAAAACATAATAATATTTGTTATTATCAATAGTTACTTATGAAAAAACATAATAATATTTGTTATTATCAATAGTTACTTATGAAAAACATAATAATATTTGTTATTATCAATAGTTACTTATGAAAAAAACATAATAATATTTGTTATTATCAATAGTTACTTATGAAAAAACATAATAATATTTGTTATTATCAATAGTTACTTATGAAAAAAAACATAATAATATTTGTTATTATCAATAGTTACTTATGTTATTAAAAACATGAAATAATATATTTGTTATTATCAATAGATACTTATGAAAAAACATAATAATATTTGTTATTATCAATAGTTGCTTATGAAAAAAACATAATAATATTTGTTATTATCAATAGTTACTTATGAAAAAACATAATAATATTTGTTATTATCAATAGTTACTTATGAAAAAACATAATATATTTGTTATTATCAATAGTTACTTATAAAAAACACAATAATATTTGTTATTATCAATAGTTACTTATGAAAAAACATAATAATATTTGTTATTATCAATAGTTACTTATGAAAAAACATAATAATATTTGTTATTATCAATAGTTACTTATGAAAAACATAATAATATTTGTTATTATCAATAGTTACTTATGAAAAAACATAATAATATTTGTTATTATCAATAGTTACTTATGAAAAAACATAATAATATTTGTTATTATCAATAGTTACTTATGAAAAAACATAATAATATTTGTTATTATCAATAGTTACTTATGTTATTATCAAAAAACATAATAATATTTGTTATTATCAATAGTTACTTATGAAAAAACATAATAATATTTGTTATTATCAATAGTTACTTATAAAAAACACAATAATATTTGTTATTATCAATAGTTGCTTATGAAAAAAACATAATATATTTGTTATTATCAATAGTTACTTATGAAAACACATAATAATATTTGTTATTATCAATAGTTACTTATGAAAAACATAATAATATTTGTTATTATCAATAGTTACTTATGAAAAACATAATAATATTTGTTATTATCAATAGTTACTTATGAAAAACATAATAATATTTGTTATTATCAATAGTTACTTATGAAAAAACATAATATATTTGTTATTATCAATAGTTACTTATGAAAAAACATAATAATATTTGTTATTATCAATAGTTACTTATGAAAAAACATAATAATATTTGTTATTATCAATAGTTACTTATGAAAAAACATAATAATATTTGTTATTATCAATAGTTACTTATGAAAAACATAATAATATTTGTTATTATCAATAGTTACTTGAAAAAACATAATAATATTTGTTATTATCAATAGTTACTTATGAAAACACATAATAATATTTGTTATTATCAATAGTTACTTATGAAAAACATAATAATATTTGTTATTATCAATAGTTACTTATGAAAACACATAATATTTGTTATTATCAATAGTTACTTATAAAAAACACAATAATATTTGTTATTATCAATAGTTACTTATGAAAAAACATAATAATATTTGTTATTATCAATAGTTACTTATGAAAAAACATAATAATATTTGTTATTATCAATAGTTACTTAGGAAAACACATAATAATATTTGTTATTATCAATAGTTACTTATGAAAAACATAATAATATTTGTTATTATCAATAGTTACTTATGAAAAAACATAATATATTTGTTATTATCAATAGTTACTTATGAAAAAACATAATAATATTTGTTATTATCAATAGTTACTTATGAAAAAACATAATAATATTTGTTATTATCAATAGTTACTTATGAAAAAACATAATAATATTTGTTATTATCAATAGTTACTTATGAAAAAACATAATAATATTTGTTATTATCAATAGTTACTTATGAAAAAACATAATAATATTTGTTATTATCAATAGTTACTTATGAAAAAAACATAATAATATTTGTTATTATCAATAGTTACTTATGAAAAACATAATAATATTTGTTATTATCAATAGTTACTTATGAAAACACATAATAATATTTGTTTTTATCAATAGTTACTTATGAACAAACATAATAATATTTGTTATTATCAATAGTTACTTATGAAAAAACATAATAATATTTGTTATTATCAATAGTTACTTATGTTATTATCAAAAAAATAATAATATATTTGTTATTATCAATAGTTACTTATGAAAAACATAATAATATTTGTTATTATCAATAGTTACTTATGAAAAACATAATAATATTTGTTATTATCAATAGTTACTTATGAAAAAACATAATAATATTTGTTATTATCAATAGTTACTTATGAAAAAACATAATAATATTTGTTATTATCAATAGTTACTTATGAAAAAACATAATATATTTGTTATTATCAATAGTTACTTATGTTATTATCAATAGTTACTTATGAAAAACATAATAATATTTGTTATTATCAATAGTTACTTATGAAAAAACATAATAATATTTGTTATTATCAATAGTTACTATGAAAAACATAATATATTTGTTATTATCAATAGTTACTTATGAAAAAACATAATATATTTGTTATTATCAATAGTTACTTATGAAAAAACATAATAATATTTGTTATTATCAATAGTTACTTATGAAAAACATAATAATATTTGTTATTATCAATAGTTACTTATGAAAAAAACATAATAATATTTGTTATTATCAATAGTTACTTATGAAAAACATAATAATATTTGTTATTATCAATAGTTACTTATGAAAAAACATAATAATATTTGTTATTATCAATAGTTACTTATGAAAAAACATAATAATATTTGTTATTATCAATAGTTACTTATGAAAAAACATAATAATATTTGTTATTATCAATAGTTACTTATGAAAAAACATAATAATATTTGTTATTATCAATAGTTACTTATGAAAAACACATAATAATATTTGTTATTATCAATAGTTACTTATGAAAAAACATAATAATATTTGTTATTATCAATAGTTACTTATGAAAAACATAATAATATTTGTTATTATCAATAGTTACTTATGAAAAAACATAATAATATTTGTTATTATCAATAGTTACTTATGAAAACATAATAATATTTGTTATTATCAATAGTTACTTATGAAAAACATAATAATATTTGTTATTATCAATAGTTACTTATGAAAAAAACATAATAATATTTGTTATTATCAATAGTTACTTATGAAAAACATAATAATATTTGTTATTATCAATAGTTACTTATGTTATTATCAATAGTTACTTAAAAAACATAATAATATTTGTTATTATCAATAGTTACTTATGAAAAAAACATAATAATATTTGTTATTATCAATAGTTACTTATGAAAAAACATAATAATATATTTGTTATTATCAATAGTTACTTATGAAAAACATAATAATATTTGTTATTATCAATAGTTACTTATGAAAAAACATAATAATATTTGTTATTATCAATAGTTACTTATGAAAAACATAATAATATTTGTTATTATCAATAGTTACTTATGAAAAAACATAATAATATTTGTTATTATCAATAGTTACTTATGAAAAAACATAATAATATTTGTTATTATCAATAGTTACTTATGAAAAAACATAATAATATTTGTTATTATCAATAATTACTTATGAAAAAACATATTAACGTTTCTTATTATCAAAAATTACTTATGAAAAAACATAATAATGTTTGTTATTATTAATAGTTAGTAAGTAAAAACACATAATAATATTTGTTATTATCAATAGTTACTTATGAAAAAACATAATAATATTTGTTATTATCAATAGTTACTTATGAAAACACATAATAATATTTGTTATTATCAATAGTTACTTATGAAAAAACATAATAATATTTGTTATTATCAATAGTTACTTATGAAAAAACATAATAATATTTGTTATTATCAATAGTTACTTATGAAAACACATAATAATATTTGTTATTATCAATAGTTACTTATGAAAAAACATAATAATATTTGTTATTATCAATAGTTACTTATGAAAAACACATAATAATATTTGTTATTATCAATAGTTACTTATGAAAAAACATAATATATTTGTTATTATCAATAGTTACTTATGAAAAAACATAATAATATTTGTTATTATCAATAGTTACTTATGAAAAAACATAATAATATTTGTTATTATCAATAGTTACTTATGAAAACACATAATAATATTTGTTATTATCAATAGTTACTTATGAAAAACATAATAATATTTGTTATTATCAATAGTTACTTATGAAAAACATAATAATATTTGTTATTATCAATAGTTACTTATGAAAAACATAATAATATTTGTTATTATCAATAGTTACTTATGAAAAAACATAATAATATTTGTTATTATCAATAGTTACTTATGAAAACACATAATAATATTTGTTATTATCAATAGTTACTTATGAAAAAACATAATAATATTTGTTATTATCAATAGTTACTTATGAAAAAACATAATAATATTTGTTATTATCAACAGTTACTTATGAAAAACACAATAATATTTCTTATTATCAATAGTTACTTATAAAAAAACATAATAATATTTGTTATTATCAATAGTTGCTTATGAAAAAACATAATAATATTTGTTATTATCAATAGTTACTTATGAAAAAACATAATAATATTTGTTATTATCAATAGTTACTTATGAAAAAACATAATAATATTTGTTATTATCAATAGTTGCTTATGAAAAAAACATAATAATATTTGTTATTATCAATAGTTACTTATGAAAAAACATAATAATATTTGTTATTATCAATAGTTACTTATGAAAAAACATAATATATTTGTTATTATCAATAGTTACTTATGAAAACACATAATAATATTTGTTATTATCAATAGTTACTTATGAAAAAACATAATAATATTTGTTATTATCAATAGTTACTTATGAAAACACATAATAATATTTGTTATTATCAATAGTTACTTATAAAAAACACAATAATATTTGTTATTATCAATAGTTACTTATGAAAAAACATAATAATATTTGTTATTATCAATAGTTACTTATGAAAAAACATAGTAATATTTGTTATTATCAATAGTTACTTATGAAAAAACATAATAATATTTGTTATTATCAATAGTTACTTATGAAAAAACATAATAATATTTGTTATTATCAATAGTTACTTATGAAAAAACATAATAATATTTGTTATTATCAATAGTTACTTATGAAAAAACATAATAATGTTTGTTATTATCAAAAATTACTTATGAAAAAACATAATAATATTTGTTATTATCAATAGTTACTTATGAAAACACATAATAATATTTGTTATTATCAATAGTTACTTATGAAAAAACATAATAATATTTGTTATTATCAATAGTTACTTATGAAAAACATAATAATATTTGTTATTATCAATAGTTACTTATGAAAAACACATAATAATATTTGTTATTATCAATAGTTACTTATGAAAAAACATAATAATATTTGTTATTATCAATAGTTACTTATGAAAAAACATAATAATATTTGTTATTATCAATAGTTACTTATGAAAAACACAATAATATTTGTTATTATCAATAGTTACTTATGAAAAAACATAATATATTTGTTATTATCAATAGATACTTATGAAAAAACATAATAATATTTGTTATTATCAATAGTTGCTTATGAAAAAAACACAATAACATTTCTTATTATCAATAGTTACTTATGAAAAACATAATAATATTTGTTATTATCAATAGTTACTTATGAAAAAACATAATAATATTTGTTATTATCAATAGTTACTTATAAAAAAACATAATAATATTTGTTATTATCAATAGTTACTTATGAAAACACATAATAATATTTGTTATTATCAATAGTTACTTATGAAAAAACATAATAATATTTGTTATTATCAATAGTTACTTATGAAAAACATAATAATATTTGTTATTATCAATAGTTACTTATGAAAACACATAATAATATTTGTTATTATCAATAGTTACTTATGAAAAAACATAATAATATTTGTTATTATCAATAGTTACTTATGAAAAAACATAATATATTTGTTATTATCAATAGTTACTTATGAAAAAACATAATAATATTTGTTATTATCAATAGTTACTTATGAAAAACATAATAATATTTGTTATTATCAATAGTTACTTATGAAAAAACATAATATATTTGTTATTATCAATAGTTACTTATGAAAAACATAATAATATTTGTTATTATCAATAGTTACTTATGAAAACACATAATAATATTTGTTATTATCAATAGTTACTTATGAAAAAACATAATATATTTGTTATTATCAATAGTTACTTATGAAAAAACATAATAATATTTGTTATTATCAATAGTTGCTTATGAAAAAAACATAATATATTTGTTATTATCAATAGTTACTTATGAAAACACATAATAATATTTGTTATTATCAATAGTTACTTATGAAAAAACATAATAATATTTGTTATTATCAATAGTTACTTATGAAAAACATAATAATATTTGTTATTATCAATAGTTACTTATGAAAAAAACATAATAATATTTGTTATTATCAATAGTTACTTATGAAAAAACATAATAATATTTGTTATTATCAATAGTTACTTATGAAAAACATAATAATATTTGTTATTATCAATAGTTACTTATGAAAAAACATAATATATTTGTTATTATCAATAGTTACTTATAAAAAAAACACAATAATATTTGTTATTATCAATAGTTACTTATGAAAAAACATAATAATATTTGTTATTATCAATAGTTACTTATGAAAAAACATAATAATATTTGTTATTATCAATAGTTACTTATGAAAAAACATAATAATATTTGTTATTATCAATAGTTACTTATGAAAAAACATAATATATTTGTTATTATCAATAGTTACTTATGAAAACATAATAATATTTGTTATTATCAATAGTTACTTATGAAAACACATAATAATATTTGTTATTATCAATAGTTACTTATGAAAAAACATAATAATATTTGTTATTATCAATAGTTACTTATGAAAAACACAATAATATTTGTTATTATCAATAGTTACTTATGAAAAAACATAATAATATTTGTTATTATCAATAGTTGCTTATGAAAAAACATAGTAATATTTGTTATTATCACTAGTTACTTAGGAAAACACATAATATATTTGTTATTATCAATAGTTACTTATGAAAAACATAATAATATTTGTTATTATCAATAGTTACTTATGAAAACACATAATAATATTTGTTATTATCAATAGTTACTTATGAAAAAACATAATAATATTTGTTATTATCAATAGTTACTTATGAAAAAACATAATAATATTTGTTATTATCAATAGTTACTTATGAAAACACATAATAATATTTGTTATTATCAATAGTTACTTATGAAAAAATACATAAATATTTGTTATTATCAATAGTTACTTATGAAAAACATAATAATATTTGTTATTATCAATAGTTACTTATGAAAAACACATAATATTTGTTATTATCAATAGTTACTTATGAAAAACATAATAATATTTGTTATTATCAATAGTTACTTATGAAAACACATAATATATTTGTTATTATCAATAGTTACTTATGAAAACACATAATAATATTTGTTATTATCAATAGTTACTTATGAAAAAACATAATAATATTTGTTATTATTAATAGTTACTTATGAAAAACATAATATATTTGTTATTATCAATAGTTACTTATGAAAAAACATAATAATATTTGTTATTATCAATAGTTACTTATGAAAAAACATAATATATTTGTTATTATCAATAGTTACTTATGAAAAAACATAATAATATTTGTTATTATCAATAGTTACTTATGAAAAACACATAATAATATTTGTTATTATCAATAGTTACTTATGAAAAAACATAATAATATTTGTTATTATTAATAGTTACTTATGAAAAAACATAATATATTTGTTATTATCAATAGTTACTTATGAAAAACACAATAATATTTGTTATTATCAATAGTTACTTATGAAAACACATAATAATATTTGTTATTATCAATAGTTACTTATGAAAAAAACATAATAATATTTGTTATTATCAATAGTTACTTATGAAAAAACATAATAATATTTGTTATTATCAATAGTTACTTATGAAAAACATAATATATTTGTTATTATCAATAGTTACTTATGAAAACACATAATAATATTTGTTATTATCAATAGTTACTTATGAAAAAACATAATAATATTTGTTATTATCAATAGTTACTTATGAAAAACATAATATATTTGTTATTATCAATAGTTACTTATAAAAACACATAATAATATTTGTTATTATCAATAGTTACTTATGAAAACACATAATATATTTGTTATTATCAATAGTTACTTATGAAAACACATAATAATATTTGTTATTATCAATAGTTACTTATGAAAAAACATAATAATATTTGTTATTATCAATAGTTACTTATGAAAAAACATAATAATATTTGTTATTATCAATAGTTACTTATGAAAACACATAATAATATTTGTTATTATCAATAGTTACTTATGAAAACACATAATATATTTGTTATTATCAATAGTTACTTATGAAAAACATAATAATATTTGTTATTATCAATAGTTACTTATGAAAAAAAATAATAATAATATTTGTTATTATCAAAGTTATATATTATGAAAAAACATAATAATATTTGTTATTATCAATAGTTACTTATGAAAACACATAATAATATTTGTTATTATCAATAGTTACTTATGAAAAAACATAATAATATTTGTTATTATCAATAGTTACTTATGAAAAAACATAATATATTTGTTATTATCAATAGTTACTTATGAAAACACATAATAATATTTGTTATTATCAATAGTTACTTATAGCTACTCGAGGGCTATCTGTGCTAGCCGTCCCTAATTTAGCAGTGTAAGACTAGAGAGAAGGCAGCTAGTCATCACCACCCACCGCCAACTCTTGGGCTATTCTTTTACCAACGAATAGTGGGATTGACCGTCACATTATACACCCACACGGCTGGGAGGGCGAGCATGTTTAGCGCGACGCGGGCGCGAACCCGCGAATTACGGAGTCATTACGCCTTACGCGCTAGGCCATGCCGGGCCAATAGTTACTTATGAAAAAAAACATAATATATTTGTTATTATCAATAGTCACTTATGAAAAAACATAATAATATTTGTTATTTTCAATAGTTGCCTATGAAAAAAACATAATATATTTGTTATTATCAATAGTTACTTATGAAAACACAACGAAGTGTTATCTAACAATTTTTGTCTGGCATAAATTTGGTGATTTAGGCTCTCAACTTGCAACCTATGGGTCACATGTTGAAATCCTGTCATCAAACATGTTCACGTTTTCAGCCTTGAGAATGTTGTAATTTTCGGTCAATGTCACTATTCGTTGCTTTAAAAAGTAGCCCAAGAGTTGGCGGTATATGTTGTTGACTACTTGTGTTCCCTTTAGCCTGTCGTTGTTAGATTAGTCACTGGCAGTGCAGCTAGCTCTCGTGTAACCTTGCGCGAAATTTAAAACAAATTTGTTTCTTTTTGAATTTCGTGCAAAGCTACGCAAGGGCTATCTGCGCTAGCCGTCCCTAATTTAGCAGTGTAAGACTAGAGGGAAGGCAGCTTGTCATCATCACCCACCGCCAACTTTTGAGCTAACTCTTTTACCAATGACCGTCAAACTGTAACGCCCCCACGGCTGAAAGGGCGAACATGTTTGGTGTTACAAGGATTCGAACCCGCGACCCACGGTTTACGTGTCGAACGCCTGAACCCATCTGGCCATGCCGGGCCTGTAAACACAACTTTGAAAATTTGAAGCATTGTGTTATAATTCAATGTGTAGATGAAACATTATGTTTTAAATTGATGTTAATGTACCACGCTTGTATAATTACAAATGTTACACTAACGTGAGCTTTTGAATATTTTAGTTTCGTTGTTTGTTTTGCTAGAGTTATTTAATCGTAATGAATACGCAATATTTAGAAGCCTTACATAGTAACAGAATTTACTGAGGTAGTAACTGGACGAGGCCTGGCATGGTCTAGAGCGTAAGACGTGCGACTCGTAATCCGAGTGTCGCAGGTTCGCGCCCGCGTCACGCTAAACATGCTCGCCCTTACAGCCGTGGGGGTGTATAATGTTACGGTCAATCCCACTATTCGTTGGTAAAAGAGTAGCCCAAGAGTTGGCGGTGGGTGGTGATGACTAGCTGCCTTCCCTCTAGTCTTACACTGCTAAATTAGGGACGGCTAGCACAGATAGCCCTCGAGTAGCTTTTGTGCGTAATTCCAAAAAAACAAACAAACAGTAACTGGACGAAGCAATGGATCAATAAGGTATTCATTTCAGTGTTAATAATGACGGTTAGTGTGTCTCTCTGTCAGTAAGTTATTAGGTCAGAGTGCATGTTATTGATTAATAAACGAAGAAATTCTGCAAGTAAGTTTATGATTAAGTTAGGTGTATACAATATGAATCTGTTGAAATGTTTGTGAAATTTAACTTATAAGTGAACGTAGCCTATACTTACCAGATGTTACAGAAGACGTAAACTAATATGTTATCGACATGCACTGGACTAGACATTAGTTTTGCCAAATAATTAAAAGTCCTAGTCCTACAATAAAAAAGTTACAATTTTATTATTATAATTCCATCGAATATCACATATGGCTACCTTTAACTATAACAATAATCTGGGCTTGCTGTGGGCAAGATGGTAAAACGATGTATGGACTGACTGTTGGCCAGTTTAAAGTTTACGATTTATAAATAGGTGACAGATGATATGGCGAAACTTTGATGTTCATCTAGAAGATGCTCAATTTGAAGATTGTGTCGACTAAAAGAAGATGATTGTTCTCTTCTTCAAACCAGATGTCAAAAGACATGGACCACAGTGTATTATAACAGTATGTATCAGATCACAACTAGCAAAGAAAGTGGCACAAGAGGTTTTCGACATGTTTAACTCTATCTTCAATAGAGAAGATGGTTAATGTGTCTCAACAGATCACATATTTCACTCAATCTTCAGTACATATGATGGTTAAATGTCTCTCAATAGATCAATATATCACGTGTTTTAATCTATCTTTAGTAGAGAGGACGGTTTAATCATTTAATGCGTCTCAACAGACCACATGTCTATCTTCAATACAGAAGATGGTTAATGTATCTGAACAGATCAAATGTTTTACTCTGTCTTTGGTAGAAGATGGTTAATATGTTTCAACAGACCACATGTCTTGGTCTATCTTCATCAAAGAAGATGATTCAATGTGTCTCAACAGACCACATGTCTATCTTCAGTACAGAAGATGATGTTTAATGTGTTTCAGCATATCACATGTTTCACTATACCTTCAGTACAGAAGATGGTTTAATGTGTCTTAACAAATCACAACGTTTAATCTATCTTTAGTAGAAGGACGGTTTAATGTGTTTCAACAGATCACAACATTTAATCTATCTTTCGTAGTGAGGACTGTTTAATGTGTTTCAACAGATGACAACGTTTAGTCTATCTTTAGTAGTGACAACTGTTTAATCTGTTTCAACACATCACAACGTTTAGTCTATCTTTAGTAGAGAGGACGATTTAATATGTTTCAACAGATCACAACGTTTAGTCTATCTTTAGTAGTGAGGACTGTTTAATATGTTTCAACAGATCACAACGTTTAGTCTATCTTTAGTAGTGAGGACTGTTTACTATGTTTCAACAGATCACAACGTTTAGTCTATCTTTAGTAGTGAGGACTGTTTAATGTGTTTCAAGAAATCACAACGTTTAGTCTATCTTTAGTAGTGAGGACTGTTTAATGTGTTTCAACAGATCACAACGTTTAGTCTATCTTTAGTAGTGAGGACTGTTTAATGTGTTTCAACAGATCACAACGTTTAGTCTATCTTTAGTAGTGAGGACTGTTTAATGTGTTTCAACAGACCACAACGTTTAGTCTATCTTTAGTAGTGAGGACTGTTTAATGTGTTTCAACAGACCACAACGTTTAGTCTATCTTTAGTAGTGAGGACTGTTTAATGTGTTTCAACAGATCACATGTTTAGTCTATCTTTAGTAGTGAGGACTGTTTAATGTGTTTCAACAGATCACAATGTTTAGTCTATCTTTAGTAGAGAGGACGGTTTAATGTGTTTCAACAGATCACAACGTTTAGTCTATCTTTAGTAGTGAGGACTGTTTAATGTGTTTCAACAGATCACAACGTTTAGTCTATCTTTAGTAGTGAGGACTGTTTAATGTGTTTCAACAGACCACAACGTTTAGTCTATCTTTAGTAGTGAGGACTGTTTAATATGTTTCAACAGATCACAACGTTTAGTCTATCTTTAGTAGTGAGGACTGTTTAATATGTTTCAACAGATCACAACGTTTAGTCTATCTTTAGTAGTGAGGACTGTTTAATGTGTTTCAAGAAATCACAACGTTTAGTCTATCTTTAGTAGTGAGGACTGTTTAATGTGTTTCAACAAATCACAACGTTTAGTTTATCTTTAGTAGTGAGGACTGTTTAATGTGTTTCAACAGATCACAACGTTTAGTCTATCTTTAGTAGTGAGGACTGTTTAATGTGTTTCAACAGACCACAACGTTTAGTCTATCTTTAGTAGTGAGGACTGTTTAATGTGTTTCAACAGAGTCACAACGTTTAGTCTATCTTTAGTAGTGAGGACTGTTTAATGTGTTTCAACGTTTAGATCACATGTCTTAGTCTATCTTTAGTAGTGAGGACTGTTTAATGTGTTTCAACAGATCACAATGTTTAGTCTATCTTTAGTAGAGAGGACGGTTTTATGTGTTTCAACAGATCACATGTTTTAGTCTATCTTTAGTAGTGAGGACTGTTTAATGTGTTTCAACAGACCACAACGTTTAGTCTATCTTTAGTAGTGAGGACTGTTTAATGTGTTTCAACAGACCACAACGTTTAGTCTATCTTTAGTAGTGAGGACTGTTTAATGTGTTTCAACAGATCACAACGTTTAATCTATCTTTAGTAGAAAGGACGGTTTAATGTGTTTCAACAGATCACAACGTTTAGTCTATCTTTAGTAGTGAGGACTGTTTAATGTGTTTCAACAGATCACAACGTTTAGTCTATCTTTTAGTAGTGAGGACGGTTTAATGTGTTTCAACAGATCACAACGTTTAGTCTATCTTTAGTAGTAAGGACTGTTTAATGTGTTTCAACAGACCACAACGTTTAGTCTATCTTTAGTAGTGAGGACTGTTTAATGTGTTTCAACAGACCACAACGTTTAGTCTATCTTTAGTAGTGAGGACTGTTTAATGTGTTTCAACAGATCACAAGGTTTAGTCTATCTTTAGTAGAGTGAGGACTGTTTAATGTGTTTCAACAGATCACAACGTTTAGTCTATCTTTAGTAGAGAGGACGGTTTAATGTGTTTCAACAGATCACATGTTTTAGTCTATCTTTAGTAGTGAGGACTGTTTAATGTGTTTCAACAGATCACAACGTTTAGTCTATCTTTAGTAGAGAGGACTGTTTAATGTGTTTCAACAGATCACAACGTTTAGTCTATCTTTAGTAGTGAGGACTGTTTAATGTGTTTCAACAGATCACAAGGTTTAGTCTATCTTTAGTAGAGAGGACGGTTTAATGTGTTTCAACAGATCACAATGTTTAGTCTATCTTTAGTAGTGAGGACTGTTTAATGTGTTTCAACAGATCACATGTTTTAGTCTATCTTTAGTAGTGAGGACTGTTTAATGTGTTTCAACAGATCACAACGTTTAGTCTATCTCTAGTAGAGAGGACGGTTTAATGTGTTTCAACAGATCACAACGTTTAGTCTATCTTTAGTAGTGAGGACTGTTTAATGTGTTTCAACAAATCACAACGTTTAGTCTATCTTTAGTAGAGAGGACGGTTTAATGTGTTTCAACAGATCACAACGTTTAGTCTATCTTTAGTAGTAGGACTGTTTAATGTGTTTCAACAGACCACAACGTTTAGTCTATCTTTAGTAGTGAGGACTGTTTAATGTGTTTCAACAGATCACAACGTTTAGTCTATCTTTAGTAGTGAGGACTGTTTAATGTGTTTCAACAGATCACAACGTTTAGTCTACCTTTAGTAGAGAGGACGGTTTAATGTGTTTCAACAGATCACAACGTTTAGTCTATCTTTAGTAGTGAGGACTGTTTAATGTGTTTCAACAGATCACAACGTTTAGTCTATCTTTAGTAGAGAGGACGGTTTAATGTGTTTCAACAGATCACATGTTTTAGTCTATCTTTAGTAGTGAGGACTGTTTAATGTGTTTCAACAGATCACAACGTTTAGTCTATCTTTAGTAGAGAGGACGGTTTAATGTGTTTCAACAGATCACAACGTTTAGTCTATCTTTAGTAGTGAGGACTGTTTAATGTGTTTCAACAGACCACATGTTTTAGTCTATCTTTAGTAGTGAGGACTGTTTAATGTGTTTCAACAGATCACAACGTTTAGTCTATCTTTAGTAGTGAGGACTGTTTAATGTGTTTCAACAGATCACAACGTTTAGTCTATCTTTAGTAGTGAGGACTGTTTAATGTGTTTCAACAGATCACAACGTTTAGTCTATCTTTAGTAGTGAGGACTGTTTAATGTGTTTCAACAGATCACAACGTTTAGTCTATCTTTAGTAGTGAGGACTGTTTAATGTGTTTCAACAGATCACAACGTTTAGTCTATCTTTAGTAGAGAGGACGGTTTAATGTGTTTCAACAGATCACAACGTTTAGTCTATCTTTAGTAGTGAGGACAGTTTAATGTGTTTCAACAGATCACAACGTTTAGTCTATCTTTAGTAGTGAGGACTGTTTAATGTGTTTCAACAGATCACAACGTTTAGTCTATCTTTAGTAGTGAGGACTGTTTAATGTGTTTCAACAGATCACAACGTTTAGTCTATCTTTAGTAGAGAGACGGTTTAATGTGTTTCAACAGATCACATGTTTTAGTCTATCTTTAGTAGTGAGGACTGTTTAATGTGTTTCAACAGATCACAACGTTTAGTCTATTTTTAGTAGTGAGAACTGTTTAATGTGTTTCAACAGATCACAACGTTTAGTCTATCTTTAGTAGTGAGGACTGTTTAATGTGTTTCAACAGATCACAACGTTTAGTCTATCTTTAGTAGTGAGGACTGTTTAATGTGTTTCAACAAATCACATGTTTTAGTCTATCTTTAGTAGTGAGGACTGTTTAATGTGTTTCAACAGATCACAATGTTTAGTCTATCTTTAGTAGTGAGGACTGTTTAATGTGTTTCAACAGATCACATGTTTTAGTCTATCTTTAGTAGTGAGGACTGTTTAATGTGTTTCAACAGATCACAACGTTTAGTCTATCTCTAGTAGAGGACTGTTTAATGTGTTTCAACAGACCACAACGTTTAGTCTATCTTTAGTAGTGAGGACTGTTTAATGTGTTTCAACAGATCACAACGTTTAGTCTATCTTTAGTAGAGGACGGTTTAATGTGTTTCAACAGATCACAATGTTTAGTCTATCTTTAGTAGTGAGGACTGTTTAATGTGTTTCAACAAATCACAACGTTTAGTCTATCTTTAGTAGAGAGGACGGTTTAATGTGTTTCAACAGATCACAACGTTTAGTCTATCTTTAGTAGTGAGGACTGTTTAATGTGTTTCAACAGATCACAACGTTTAGTCTATCTTTAGTAGTGAGGACGGTTTAATGTGTTTCAACAGATCACAACGTTTAGTCTATCTTTAGTAGTGAGGACTGTTTAATGTGTTTCAACAGATCACAACGTTTAGTCTATCTTTAGTAGTGAGGACTGTTTAATGTGTTTCAACAGATCACAACGTTTAGTCTATCTTTAGTAGTGAGGACTGTTTAATGTGTTTCAACAGATCACAACGTTTAGTCTATCTTTAGTAGTGAGGACTGTTTAATGTGTTTCAACAGATCACAACGTTTAGTCTATCTTTAGTAGTGAGGACTGTTTAATGTGTTTCAACAGATCACAACGTTTAGTCTATCTTTAGTAGAGGACGGTTTAATGTGTTTCAACAGATCACAACGTTTAGTCTATCTTTAGTAGTGAGGACTGTTTAATGTGTTTCAACAAATCACAACGTTTAGTCTATCTTTAGTAGAGGACTGTTTAATGTGTTTCAACAGATCACAACGTTTAGTCTATCTTTAGTAGTGAGGACTGTTTAATGTGTTTCAACAGATCACAACGTTTAGTCTATCTTTAGTAGTGAGGACTGTTTAATGTGTTTCAACAGATCACAACGTTTAGTCTATCTTTAGTAGTGAGGACTGTTTAATGTGTTTCAACAGATCACATGTGTTTTAGTCTATCTTTAGTAGTGAGGACTGTTTAATGTGTTTCAACAGATCACAACGTTTAGTCTATCTTAGTAGTAGAGAGGACGGTTTAATGTGTTTCAACAGATCACAACGTTTAGTCTATCTTTAGTAGTGAGGACTGTTTAATGTGTTTCAACAAATCACAACGTTTAGTCTATCTTTAGTAGTGAGGACTGTTTAATGTGTTTCAACAGATCACAACGTTTAGTCTATCTTTAGTAGTGAGGACTGTTTAATGTGTTTCAACAGACCACAACGTTTAGTCTATCTTTAGTAGTGAGGACTGTTTAATGTGTTTCAACAGATCACAACGTTTAGTCTATCTTTAGTAGTGAGGACTGTTTAATGTGTTTCAACAGATCACAATGTTTAGTCTATCTTTAGTAGTGAGGACTGTTTAATGTGTTTCAACAGATCACAACGTTTAGTCTATCTTTAGTAGTGAGGACTGTTTAATGTGTTTCAACAAATCACAACGTTTAGTCTATCTCTAGTAGAGAGGACGGTTTAATGTGTTTCAACAGACCACAACGTTTAGTCTATCTTTAGTAGTGAGGACTGTTTAATGTGTTTCAACAAATCACAACGTTTAGTCTACCTTTAGTAGAGAGGGACGGTTTAATGTGTTTCAACAAATCACAACGTTTAGTCTATCTTTAGTAGAGAGGACGGTTTTATGTGTTTCAACAGATCACATGTTTTAGTCTATCTTTAGTAGTGAGGACTGTTTAATGTGTTTCAACAGACCACAACGTTTAGTCTATCTTTAGTAGTGAGGACTGTTTAATGTGTTTCACCAGATCACAACGTTTAGTCTATCTTTAGTAGTGAGGACTGTTTAATGTGTTTCAGCAGATCACAACGTTTAGTCTATCTTTAGTAGAGAAGACGGTTTAATGTGTTTCAACAGATCACATGTTTTAGTCTATCTTTAGTAGTGAGGACTGTTTAATGTGTTTCAACAGATCACAACGTTTAGTCTATTTTTAGTAGTGAGAACTGTTTAATGTGTTTCAACAGATCACAACGTTTAGTCTACCTTTAGTAGTGAGGACTGTTTAATGTGTTTCAACAGATCACAACGTTTAGTCTATCTTTAGTAGTGAGGACTGTTTAATGTGTTTCAACAAATCACAACGTTTAGTCTATCTTTAGTAGTGAGGACTGTTTAATGTGTTTCAACAGACCACATGTTTTAGTCTATCTTTAGTAGTGAGGACTGTTTAATGTGTTTCAACAGATCACAACGTTTAGTCTATCTCTAGTAGAGAGGACGGTTTAATGTGTTTCAACAGACCACAACGTTTAGTCTATCTTTAGTAGTGAGGACTGTTTAATGTGTTTCAACAAATCACAACGTTTAGTCTACCTTTAGTAGAGAGGACGGTTTAATGTGTTTCAACAGATCACAATGTTTAGTCTATCTTTAGTAGTGAGGACTGTTTAATGTGATTCAACAAATCACAACGTTTAGTCTACCTTTAGTAGAGAGGACGGTTTAAAGTGTTTCAACAGATCACAACGTTTAGTCTATCATTAGTAGTAAGGACTGTTTAATGTGTTTAAACAGATCACAACGTTTAGTCTATCTTTAGTAGTGAGGACTGTTTAATGTGTTTCAACAGATCACATCGTTTAGTCTATCTTTAGTAGTGAGGACTGTTTAATGTGTTTCAACAGATCACAAGGTTTAGTCTATCTTTAGTAGAGAGGACGGTTTAATGTGTTTAAACAGATCACAATGTTTAGTCTATCTTTAGTAGTGAGGACTGTTTAATGTGTTTCAACAAATCACAACGTTTAGTCTATTTTTAGTAGTGAGGACTGTTTAATGTGTTTCAACAAATCACAACGTTTAGTCTACCTTTAGTAGAGAGGACTGTTTAATGTGTTTCAACAGATCACAACGTTTAGTCTATCTTTAATAGAGAGGACAGTTTAATGTGTTTCAACAAATCACAACGTTTATTCTATCTTTAGTAGAGAGGACTGTTTAATGTGTTTCAACAGATCACAACGTTTAGTCTATCTTTAGTAGTGAGGACTGTTTAATGTGTTTCAACAGATCACATGTTTTAGTCTACCTTTAGTAGAGAGGACGGTTTAATGTGTTTCAACAAATCACAACGTTTAGTCTACCTTTAGTAGAGAGGACGGTTTAATGTGTTTCAACAAATCACAACGTTTAGTCTATCTTTAGTAGTAAGGACTGTTTAATGTGTTTCAACAGACCACAACGTTTAGTCTATCTTTAGTAGTGAGGACTGTTTAATGTGTTTCAACAGTTCACAATGTTTAGTCTATCTTTAGAAGAGAGGACGGTTTAATGTGTTTCAACAGATCACATGTTTTAGTCTATCTTTAGTAGTGAGGACTGTTTAATGTGTTTCAACAGATCACAATGTTTAGTCTATCTTTAGTAGTGAGGACTGTTTAATGTGTTTCAACAAATCACAACGTTTAGTCTATTTAGTAGTGAGGACTGTTTAATGTGTTTCAACAAATCACAACGTTTAGTCTACCTTTAGTAGAGAGGACGGTTTAATGTGTTTCAACAGATCATAACGTTTAGTCTATCTTTAGTAGTAAGGACTGTTTAATGTGTTTCAACAGACCACAACGTTTAGTCTATCTTTAGTAGTGAGGACTGTTTAATGTGTTTCAACAGATCACAACGTTTAGTCTATCTTTAGTAGTGAGGACTGTTTAATGTGTTTCAACAGATCACAAGGTTTAGTCTATCTTTAGTAGAGAGGACGGTTTAATGTGTTTCAACAGATCACAACGTTTAGTCTATCTTTAGTAGAGAGAACGGTTTAATGTGTTTCAATAGATCACATGTTTTAGTCTATCTTTAGTAGTGAGGACTGTTTAATGTGTTTCAACAGATCACAATGTTTAGTCTATCTTTAGTAGTGAGGACTCTTTAATGTGCTTCAACAGATCACAATGTTTAGTCTATCTTTAGTAGTGAGGACTGTTTAATGTGTTTCAACAGATCACAACGTTTAGTCTATCTTTAGTAGAGAGAACGGTTTAATGTGTTTCAATAGATCACATGTTTTAGTCTATCTTTAGTAGTGAGGACTGTTTAATGTGTTTCAACAGATCACAATGTTTAGTCTATCTTTAGTAGTGAGGACTCTTTAATGTGCTTCAACAGATCACAATGTTTAGTCTATCTTTAGTAGTGAGGACTGTTTAATGTGTTTCAACAAATCACAACGTTTAGTCTACCTTTAGTAGAGAGGACGGTTTAATGTGTTTCAACAGATCACAACGTTTAGTCTATCTTTAGTAGTAAGGACTGTTTAATGTGTTTCAACAGACCACAACGTTTAGTCTATCTTTAGTAGTGAGGACTGTTTAATGTGTTTCAACAGATCACATGTCTTAGTCTATCTTTAGTAGTGAGGACTGTTTAATGTGTTTCAACAGATCACAATGTTTAGTCTATCTTTAGTAGAGGACGGTTTAATGTGTTTCAACAAATCACAACGTTTAGTCTATCTTTAGTAGAGAGGACGGTTTTATGTGTTTCAACAGATCACATGTTTTAGTCTATCTTTAGTAGTGAGGACTGTTTAATGTGTTTCAACAGACCACAACGTTTAGTCTATCTTTAGTAGTGAGGACTGTTTAATGTGTTTCAACAGATCACAACGTTTAATCTATCTTTAGTAGAGAGGACGGTTTAATGTGTTTCAACAGACCACAACGTTTAGTCTATCTTTAGTAGTGAGGACTGTTTAATGTGTTTCAACAGATCACAATGTTTAGTCTATCTTTAGTAGAGAGGACGGTTTAATGTGTTTCAACAGATCATAACGTTTAGTCTATCTTTAGTAGTAAGGACTGTTTAATGTGTTTCAACAGACCACAACGTTTAGTCTATCTTTAGTAGTGAGGACTGTTTAATGTGTTTCAACAGACCACAACGTTTAGTCTATCTTTAGTAGTGAGGACTGTTTAATGTGTTTCAACAGATCACAAGGTTTAGTCTATCTTTAGTAGAGAGGACTGTTTAATGTGTTTCAACAGATCACAACGTTTAGTCTATCTTTAGTAGTGAGGACTGTTTAATGTGTTTCAACAGATCACAATGTTTAGTCTATCTTTAGTAGAGAGGACGGTTTAATGTGTTTCAACAGATCACAACGTTTAGTCTATCTTTAGTAGTAAGGACTGTTTAATGTGTTTCAACAGACCACAACGTTTAGTCTATCTTTAGTAGTGAGGACTGTTTAATGTGTTTCAACAGACCACATCGTTTAGTCTATCTTTAGTAGTGAGGACTGTTTAATGTGTTTCAACAGATCACAACGTTTAGTCTATCTTTTAGTAGTGAGGACTGTTTAATGTGTTTCAACAGATCACAACGTTTAGTCTATCTTTAGTAGTGAGGACTGTTTAATGTGTTTCAACAGATCACAACGTTTAGTCTATCTTTAGTAGTGAGGACTGTTTAATGTGTTTCAACAAATCACAATGTTTAGTCTATCTTTAGTAGTGAGGACTGTTTAATGTGTTTCAACAGATCACAATGTTTAGTCTATCTTTAGTAGTGAGGACTGTTTAATGTGTTTCAACAGACCACAACGTTTAGTCTATCTTTAGTAGTAAGGACTGTTTAATGTGTTTCAACAGACCACAACGTTTAGTCTATCTTTAGTAGTGAGGACTGTTTAATGTGTTTCAACAGAATCACAACGTTTAGTCTATCTTTAGTAGTGAGGACTGTTTAATGTGTTTCAACAAATCACAACGTTTAGTCTATCTTTAGTAGAGAGGACGGTTTAATGTGTTTCAACAGATCACAACGTTTAGTCTATCTTTAGTAGTGAGGACTGTTTAATGTGTTTCAACAAATCACAACGTTTAGTCTATCTTTAGTAGAGGACGGTTTAATGTGTTTCAACAGATCACAACGTTTAGTCTATCTTTAGTAGTGAGGACTGTTTAATGTGTTTCAACAGATCACAACGTTTAGTCTATCTTTAGTAGTGAGGACTGTTTAATGTGTTTCAACAGATCACAACGTTTAGTCTATCTTTAGTAGTGAGGACGGTTTAATGTGTTTCAACAGATCACATGTTTTAGTCTATCTTTAGTAGTGAGGACTGTTTAATGTGTTTCAACAGATCACAACGTTTAGTCTATCTTTAGTAGTGAGAACTGTTTAATGTGTTTCAACAGATCACAACGTTTAGTCTATCTTTAGTAGTGAGGACTGTTTAATGTGTTTCAACAGATCACAACGTTTAGTCTATCTTTAGTAGTGAGGACTGTTTAATGTGTTTCAACAGATCACAACGTTTAGTCTATCTTTAGTAGTGAGGACTGTTTAATGTGTTTCAACAGATCACAACGTTTAGTCTATCTTTAGTAGTGAGGACTGTTTAATGTGTTTCAACAGATCACAACGTTTAGTCTATCTTTAGTAGAGAGGACGGTTTAATGTGTTTCAACAAATCACAACGTTTAGTCTATCTTTAGTAGTGAGGACTGTTTAATGTGTTTCAACAGATCACAACGTTTAGTCTATCTTTAGTAGTGAGGACTGTTTAATGTGTTTCAACAGATCACAACGTTTAGTCTATCTTTAGTAGTGAGGACTGTTTAATGTGTTTCAACAGATCACAACGTTTAGTCTATCTTTAGTAGTGAGGACGGTTTAATGTGTTTCAACAGACCACATGTTTTAGTCTATCTTTAGTAGTGAGGACTGTTTAATGTGTTTCAACAGATCACAACGTTTAGTCTATCTCTAGTAGAGAGGACGGTTTAATGTGTTTCAACAGACCACAACGTTTAGTCTATCTTTAGTAGTGAGGACTGTTTAATGTGTTTCAACAAATCACAACGTTTAGTCTACCTTTAGTAGAGAGGACTGTTTAATGTGTTTCAACAGATCACAACGTTTAGTCTATCTTTAGTAGTCAAGGACTGTTTAATGTGTTTCAACAGACCACAACGTTTAGTCTATCTTTAGTAGTGAGGACTGTTTAATGTGTTTCAACAGATCACATGTTTAGTCTATCTTTAGTAGTGAGGACTGTTTAATGTGTTTCAACAAATCACAACGTTTAGTCTATCTTTAGTAGAGAGGACGGTTTAATGTGTTTCAACAAATCACAACGTTTAGTCTATCTTTAGTAGTGAGGACTGTTTAATGTGTTTCAACAGATCACAACGTTTAGTCTATCTTTAGTAGTGAGGACTGTTTAATGTGTTTCAACAGATCACAACGTTTAGTCTATCTTTAGTACTGAGGACTGTTTAATGTGTTTCAACAGATCACAACGTTTAGTCTATCTTTAGTAGTAGAGGACGGTTTAATGTGTTTCAACAGATCACATGTTTTAGTCTATCTTTAGTAGTGAGGACTGTTTAATGTGTTTCAACAGATCACAACGTTTAGTCTATCTTTAGTAGTGAGGACTGTTTAATGTGTTTCAACAGATCACAACGTTTAGTCTACCTTTAGTAGTGAGGACTGTTTAATGTGTTTCAACAGACCACAACGTTTAGTCTATCTTTAGTAGTGAGGACTGTTTAATGTGTTTCAACAAATCACAACGTTTAGTCTATCTTTAGTAGTGAGGACTGTTTAATGTGTTTCAACAGACCACATGTTTTAGTCTATCTTTAGTAGTGAGGACTGTTTAATGTGTTTCAACAGATCACAACGTTTAGTCTATCTTTAGTAGAGAGGACGGTTTAATGTGTTTCAACAGATCACAACGTTTAGTCTATCTTTAGTAGTGAGGACTGTTTAATGTGTTTCAACAGATCACAACGTTTAGTCTATCTTTAGTAGAGAGGACTGTTTAATGTGTTTCAACAGATCACAACGTTTAGTCTATCTTTAGTAGTGAGGACTGTTTAATGTGATTCAACAAATCACAACGTTTAGTCTATCTTTAGTAGTGAGGACGGTTTAATGTGTTTCAACAGATCACAACGTTTAGTCTATCTTTAGTAGTAAGGACTGTTTAATGTGTTTCAACAGACCACAACGTTTAGTCTATCTTTAGTAGTGAGGACTGTTTAATGTGTTTCAACAGATCACAACGTTTAGTCTATCTTTAGTAGTGAGGACTGTTTAATGTGTTTCAACAGATCACAACGTTTAGTCTATCTTTAGTAGAGAGGACGGTTTAATGTGTTTCAACAGATCACATGTTTTAGTCTATCTTTAGTAGTGAGGACTGTTTAATGTGTTTCAACAGATCACAACGTTTAGTCTATCTTTAGTAGTGAGGACTGTTTAATGTGTTTCAACAGATCACAATGTTTAGTCTATCTTTAGTAGTGAGGACTGTTTAATGTGTTTCAACAGATCACAACGTTTAGTCTATCTTTAGTAGTGAGGACTGTTTAATGTGTTTCAACAGATCACAACGTTTAGTCTATCTTTAGTAGAGAGGACTGTTTAATGTGTTTCAACAGATCACAACGTTTAGTCTATCTTTAGTAGTGAGGACTGTTTAATGTGTTTCAACAGATCACACATGTTTTAGTCTATCTTTAGTAGTGAGGACTGTTTAATGTGTTTCAACAGATCACAACGTTTAGTCTATCTTTAGTAGAGAGGACGGTTTAATGTGTTTCAACAGATCACAACGTTTAGTCTATCTTTAGTAGAGAGGACTGTTTAATGTGTTTCAACAGACCACAACGTTTAGTCTATCTTTAGTAGTGAGGACTGTTTAATGTGTTTCAACAGTTCACAATGTTTAGTCTATCTTTAGTAGTGAGGACTGTTTAATGTGTTTCAACAGATCACATGTTTTAGTCTATCTTTAGTAGTGAGGACTGTTTAATGTGTTTCAACAGATCACAATGTTTAGTCTATCTTTAGTAGTGAGGACTGTTTAATGTGTTTCAACAAATCACAACGTTTAGTCTATCTTTAGTAGTGAGGACTGTTTAATGTGTTTCAACAGATCACAACGTTTAGTCTATCTTTAGTAGAGAGGACTGTTTAATGTGTTTCAACAGATCACAACGTTTAGTCTATCTTTAGTAGTGAGGACTGTTTAATGTGTTTCAACAGACCACAACGTTTAGTCTATCTTTAGTAGTGAGGACTGTTTAATGTGTTTCAACAGATCACAACGTTTAGTCTATCTTTAGTAGTGAGGACTGTTTAATGTGTTTCAACAGATCACAACGTTTAGTCTATCTTTAGTAGAGAGGACGGTTTAATGTGTTTCAACAGACCACAACGTTTAGTCTATCTTTAGTAGAGGACGGTTTAATGTGTTTCAACAGATCACAACGTTTAGTCTATCTTTAGTAGTGAGGACTGTTTAATGTGTTTCAACAGATCACAACGTTTAGTCTATCTTTAGTAGTGAGGACTGTTTAATGTGTTTCAACAGATCACAACGTTTAGTCTATCTTTAGTAGTGAGGACTGTTTAATGTGTTTCAACAGATCACAACGTTTAGTCTATCTTTAGTAGAGGACGGTTTAATGTGTTTCAACAGATCACAACGTTTAGTCTATCTTTAGTAGTGAGGACTGTTTAATGTGTTTCAACAGATCACAATGTTTAGTCTATCTTTAGTAGTGAGGACTGTTTAATGTGTTTCAACAGATCACAATGTTTAGTCTATCTTTAGTAGTGAGGACTGTTTAATGTGTTTCAACAGATCACAACGTTTAGTCTATCTTTAGTAGAGAGGACGGTTTAATGTGTTTCAACAGATCACAACGTTTAGTCTATCTTTAGTAGTAAGGACTGTGTGTTTCAACAGACCACAACGTTTAGTCTATCTTTAGTAGTGAGGACTGTTTAATGTGTTTCAACAGACCAACGTTTAGTCTATCTTTAGTAGTGAGGACTGTTTAATGTGTTTCAACAGATCACAAGGTTTAGTCTATCTTTAGTAGAGAGGGACTGTTTAATGTGTTTCAACAGATCACAACGTTTAGTCTATCTTTAGTAGAGAGGGACGGTTTTATGTGTTTCAACAGATCACAACGTTTAGTCTATCTTTAGTAGTGAGGACTGTTTAATGTGTTTCAACAGATCACAACGTTTAGTCTATCTTTAGTAGTGAGGACTGTTTAATGTGTTTCAACAGATCCCACAACGTTTAGTCTATCTTTAGTAGTGAGGACTGTTTAATGTGTTTCAACAGATCACAACGTTTAGTCTATCTTTAGTAGAGAGGACTGGTTTAATGTGTTTCAACAGATCACAATGTTTAGTCTATCTTTAGTAGTGAGGACTGTTTAATGTGTTTCAACAGATCACAACGTTTAGTCTATCTTTAGTAGAAGGACTGTTTAATGTGTTT
>NC_134830.1:320223-407677 GCF_004210375.1 Tachypleus tridentatus | reverse complement strand
GTATATGTACTAAATAAATATAATTATATATCTACAGACTTCAGACAACAACAAGAGTTATGTATATATGTCTGCAAAATATAGCCAACCATAGGTGTGATTTAGACATATACAGTATACAGAATACCACAGGTGTGATGGATATATCTACTGTTACGAATTACGATTTCGAATAGCTTAAAACTGAAGTTAATTTTGATTTTAACTTATAAGTTATTTGAAGTTCAATATATATCAATTTATCATATTTGCCAACAAGATTGATACGCAAAATTTTCTCTCTTAATACAAATATATTTCACTATACAAACAACAATACAATTTATAATAATGGTTATTACAGATAGTTATTAGAAATAATTATTTATATATAAAAGTTTGCAAACTGAATATTTTATCAACGGCTCACGATGAGCAAATGAATTCTGAGTTGATATCAGTACAATTCAATGTGAGTTTTTCCGCTGAGATTTTAAAATGTGTTCGTAAAGTACTAATGTCCAAAGTTAATCCGCTGAAGTTAAAATTAAACGGTTTGTAACATCAAAATTCCTGGTCATATATTTGTAGTTTCCCAATCATGACTTCTAAAGTTTATAGTACAGCAAATATAGTAAATCAACGATATAAACTGTCCATTCATGTTACGTTGGTTACCTTTTATAAGTTACAGCAACTTTACTGACGATACACCAGCATTTACAGACATACATGTTGTTGATTCTTGCACTCGAGAATTTTCTTCAGGTTTAGTGAATAAGTGGAAATTTCGCAATACACATTTAACAATATAAGAAACATCAGAATAAATATACAACAGTAAGTCAGTCACACCACACGTTATAGACAATCACAGGAATGATGTGTATGTATATATCTAGAGAGTGAGAGAGCTATAGGAGTAATGTATATATTTACAAGATATATATAACATCAGGTCCAATATCAGTATATCTAGAGGGTACAGATTACTAAAGATGTGACGTATGTATTTACAAATCATAGAAAACTATATGTGTGATATATTTGTCCGAAAATATCTAATATATGTAATACTACTGTTTATCGTCTTGTCTTGGAAAGTGTTTTTTTTTTTAAGTATATTAAGTAATTACTTATTAACGAACTTAGTAGGTTTTGAAACAAATATAAGACTTAATTTAAGAAAACAGAGTTCATTGTGCTAGCTGTTGACTCACCCTTAACAAAGATAATTCAATACAGTTGTTAATGTATTTATAATCATTAAAATGTGCACATTAAAATGTACACACAGAAGGAGTTGCTATGGGATTTATCAACGAATAGTGGGATTGATTATGACTTTATAATATCCCTGTTTGGAGGTACGTGGATTCGAACTCACGACCCACATTACGAGGCGAGAGCCCATCTTCCTGGCACTAGATGAAGTTATTGAGAACAAATTCAATTAATAATATCTGCCTTCCAGAAATGAATTTTAGATTTAATGAACATGAGATGTTATCGTTTTACATGAATATAGTCTTGCGATAATAACAACAAGCTAAAAGAATTCTTAGAACGACTTATCCATAAGTTAAATAAATTTTCTTGTTAAAATCGATATGTAGAATTAAAGTATTTGTAATTGAAAAGTAAATATGAACAATGTTTATCAGTTCATATGCTCTAGATGTAATCTTACGTTTATAATTTCTACATTGACAACCTTAGAACTCAGAATTCAAAACAAAGTAATATATATAAATAAATAAAATGTTATTATGTACATGTAAGAAGCAAACTAATATTTGTCAGTTTCTACTGTAGTAACTGGATGTAAATGTTAGTTTTACGTATAACGCCTTGTACTACCAACCACAGGTGTGACGTATCTACCATCACAAAAGTAATCACCCACAGCTATGACGTAAATATATTTAAATAATATAAGCACCAGCAGATTACAAGAATATCTACACCATGTAATAAACTCTGTTGCTTAGCAACTAGTGTTGTCAACCGTCACAGCAGAGATAAACGAACTTAATACCCAGAGGTAGATATAACAACATTATGAAGTACATATTAGGCTTAACGACCAAACATTGGTCAGTGTTAGGTTCATAAGTTACTTCTGAACTAGGTCAGTTTTAATAGTTACTCGTTGAAGTGAGGTTTAACGACCAAATATTGGTCAGTAATAGGCTTATTATTTACATCTGAAAATGAGGTTTGATGACCCAACATTGGTCAGTCTCCAGTATACATATTTCAATTTCATTTGATATTGAGGACTAATTAAGGACTGGATATTGGTCAGTATGAGGTTTATTAGCTATAGGTAGAAGTAAGGTTTGGTGACCAAATAATGGTGAGATGAAGCCCACCTTAAATATTCGATAAAATTCGGCCAGTTAGCCAGAAAACCACATTATGTTTTGAGGCATCATTTGAACTGAAACCTAGCTCGCTAAAGTTAACTCAATGGAAACCTACGTCCCCGGTCACATCACGTGCCAATACACATCTGGTGGTGACCTACTACATAGAATTATACTCTCTAGAATAAAATCAGGATACCATATATGTGTGTGTGTGTGTGTGTGTGTATGTGGATTTAATAGCATGGTCATTAATAATTTAGTAAAAACAGATGGGATATAAAATTAAAACTTCCAAATTTAAAGCAGCTTGATTCTATGTAGCATGTGTAAAAAAAAGAGGGGTCCTCTACTAATCAATAAAATACTCTTAGTGAAGTAGCTCGAGCGAATGAAAACTTGTTAAGTCGTTATGCATGAGATATGGCCTCTCCTATGTAGTTAAAGCTACTAAATACATGAACTAACTTCTAGAATGGACATTTTTTTTATGTTACGAACTATATTAATGCTTTTAAATTATTTAGTTTCACTTCTGCTAAGATTACATTAACATACATTTCTTTATGTTACGAACTATATTAATGCTTTTAAATTATTTAGTTTTTTACTTCTGCTAAGATTACATTAACAATATGGTTTAAAACAGCGTATTGATTGGTCAAAATGATTTCTTGTGCTGCATTATGGAACTCATTAAAGATGTTACGACTGATCATGCCCTTTCAAGCGTAAAGAATCACTATAGGAAATGTCAAATATCCTTATTTTTACGAAGGGTTATTACCCACAGCCCAAATAACAAGAAATGTTAAAATAGTTTCCACAGTTTAAGGGTAATAACAACACAAAATCAACTACTCTGATGACGTTTCAACAACTCATTTTTCATAAGTGTCATAATTTGTATCTAAGCGGGAAACAAATGTATCAAGAAACTGAAACCTAAGAATAGTATTCAATTGCTCTTGTTACTTACCAATCATTCATCCTAAAAAAAAGAAATAATCTTTGTTTTTTAATGTAATTCAAGTTATTTCTTCTTTTCTAGATTTTTAGAAGGTTTCAACAATGATTTTGATTATTTTGCTCAAGATCTTCTGATTGCTCCACTGGAAACATGCGAGCTAGTGTTTGTTTAACTTTGCGTTCTGACAAAACACACTCAAACTTTGCTAGTGATTTGTTCTTCACAAACACAGAAATTCTGTTCTAATAGGTGGTGAAAAAAAAATTCATATACCACGCACCGCTGAAGTACAATGGTGAAACGGCTCGTTTCATTTCGACTTTGTGTTGGTCACCTATTATTAACAATTTTAGTTTATTCGATAGTGCCTACTAACTTTATTTAATAGTTTCTAATAGTTTTACTTAAAAATGCCTACTAACATTATTTGATAGTTTCTACTAGCTTCATTTAATAGCTTCTACTAACTTTATTTGATAGTTTCTACTAACTTTATTTAATAGTGTCTACTAGCTTTATTTGATAGTGTCTACTAACTTTATTTAATAGTTTCTACTTAATGTTTTCCACTGGTTCTATTTAATAGTTTCTACCAGCTTTATTTAATAGTTTCTACTAACTTTATTTAATAGCTTCTAATAGCTTTATCTAAAAATGTCTACTCACTTTATTTTAAAGTTTCTACTAGTTTTATTGGATAGCTGAGGGCAGTGGGTTCTTCTCTTCATCACTTTTGGGCCACTCTTTTACTAACAATAGTAAGATTGAACGTCACGTTATAACGCCCACATGGCTGAAAGGGTGAGTGTTATAATGTGACGTTCAATCCCACTATTGTTGGTAAAAGAGTGGGTCAAAAGTTGGCGGTGGGTGGTGTTGACAAGCTGCCTTTCCCTTACTCTGTCGTTGGTAAATTAGGATCAGCTAACACTAATGGCACTCGTATTTCTTTTCGCTAAATGCAAGCAAACCCAAATCCGAAAGTTGGTTGCTATAGGCTAAATGTCCATGCATGTTAAGCATGTCTGCGCTACGTGTGCTTTTGTATAGCAAAACCACATTGTCTACCTGCTGTATCCATTGAAAGGAATTGAGCCCTGAATTTAGCGTTGTAAATCCGAAGACTATATATGTTAAAAATATCATTTTCAACATGTCAACCCTTGACATTTGTACAGCACCAAAGGCGTTCATCAATAATGAGTGCAATTACTTAGAACATCTTTAAAGAAACGAGAAAAAAACAATATTCATTTTATCAGTGTGATAAGGGAGAGATAATTATGGGTATCCCTGTACATTTCGAAAATGTTCCTGTTTTCTATTTTGAATTCAGAACTTCGAAGGTACTTAATATATTTGCTTGGAATCATGTTAATATAAATTATCATGCCTCACGCAAAGAAAAATCGTCCATGTTCTGCGACCCTCCCAACCTGACATACTATAGAAACTTAACACTCAGTGAAGCTTCACATCAAGAGGGCGTGTCCATACAACATTTCCACGACATCTTGTTTAATAGCTTTACCTTCTGATACGTAACAATTCGGATAAAGTGAGCTGATGTATCCGTGATAAACATTTTAACTTTAATTTTGGTAACCATACTTACAAGTTTAAAGAATATCATTCTGGTACATTTAAACAGTGTCGTATTACTTGTTTAAACAATACAACAATACCATTCTTGTATGTTGAAACAGTGTCATTCCTGTGTTTTAAACAATACCGTCCATTGTTATGATAAACAATATCATTCTTGTATTCTTAAACAATGCCGTCCCTAAGTTTTAAACAATAATATTCTTCCATGCTTAAACAGTTTGTACTTACGTGTCTAAATAATACTATTTCTGTATGTTTAAACAGTGTCGTACTTATGTGCTTAAACGATATCATTGTTGTATGTTTAAACAGTGTTGTCCTTACGTGTCTAAACAATACCATACATGCAAGAATGTTTAATTATAAACAATAGTGTCCAGTGCTTAACATGCCAAGTTCTTTATTTATAAACAACAAAATCGAGTGTCTAACATGTCCAGTTTTTTAACAACAGTGTCCAGTGTCTAATATGTCTAGTTCTTTATTTATAAACAGGAATGTCCAGTATCTCACATGCCTTGTTCTTTATTTACATATACAGAGTGGTATGACATATTTGTAATACGGGACATTTTAAAAATGCACTCGCGTTTTTACTATTGTAACTCGTTATCTTTACTGAAAAGTTTGTGGAAAGTATTCACTTTATGTTTAAGTTAAATGAGTTTTCATATTACAATGTTGACTTGACTAGTGTTCATGTAAGGCACCTTTCATGTTAAAATGTTGATTTTTCTAGCTAACACGTAAAGAGTTTAGTACTCACGTAGAACGAGTTGCAATCGTTTAATTTGTACAGAATTATGTAACTTCTAATAACAATGTTTTTACAATGAATCTATAACTATTTACTTACTACATTGGGAAGATAGTATTTAAGTGCTTTCTAGTTAATATATTTTTGTCATATGGCTATGTTTTCTAAGACACTTTTTATCTTTTCCATTTATTCCAATGAATTGGTAAATGATTATTTTACACCGCCCACATCCTTTCTTAAAGTTCTAGATGTTACGCTACACGTTGGTCATGTGCTCTTGTAAATCGCCTGTTAGCCAACAATAACACAAATGGCTGGCTCGGCACGACCAGGTAGTTAAGGCACTTGAATCGTAATCCGAGGGTCGCGGGTTCGAATCCCCGTCACAACAAACATCCTCACACTTTCAGCTGAGGGCGCGTAATAATATGACGGTCAATCCCACTATTTGTTGGTAAAAGTGTAGCCCAACGGATGGCGATGGGTGGTGATGAGTAGCTGCCTTCCCTGTATTAGCTGTCTTACACTGCTAAACTATGGACGGCTGGCGCAGATAGTCCTTGAGTAGTTTTGTTCGAAATTCAAAAAACAAACAAACACAAATGGCTAAATTAAATATTCTTTAAATAATAGTAAGCATTTCTATTGCATTAATATTTAAGAATGAGATTTGTATTTAATAGCAAAAAAAGTCACAAAAATTTCTTGAAACTTTCGTTATTAACCAAGTGTTTATTGATAAAGCTACATGTGCCTATGCCCATCATGGGTATCGAACTAAGTGTTTATTGATAAAGCTACATGTGCCTGTGCCCATCATGGGTATCGAACAAAGTGTTTCTTGATAAACCTACATGCGAGCTGTGACCATCATGAATATCGAACTAAGTGTTTTTTGATAAAGCAACATGCAAGCTGTGCCCATCATGGGTATTGAACAAATTGTTTATTGATAAAGCTACATCGATCTGTGCCCATTATGGGTATCGAACAAAGTGTTTATTTATAAAGCTGCATACAAGCTGTGCCCATCATAAGTATCGAACTAAGTGTTTCTTGATAAAGCTACATGTGAGCTGTGCCCATCAGGAGTATCGAACTAAGGGTTTATTGATAAAGCTACATGCGAGCTGTGCCAATCATGAGTATCGAACTAAGTGTTTATTTATAAAGCTAATGCGAGCTGTGCTCATCATGGGTATCCAACTCAGTATTTATTGATAAAGCTAAATGCGGGCTTTACCCATTATAAGTATCGAACTAAGAGTTTATTAATAAACCTACGTGCGAGCTGTGCCTATCATGGGTCTCGAACTATGTTTATATTGATAAAGCTACATGCGAGCTGTGCTCATTATGGTTATCCAACTAAGAGTTTATTGATAAAGCTATATCGAGCTGTGCCCTTCATAAGTATCTAACTAAGTGTTTATTTATAAAGCTGCATACAAGCTGTGCCCATCATAAGTATCGAAATAAGTGTTTATTGATAAAGCTACATGCGAGCTCTGCCCATCATGGGTATCGAACTAAGTGTTTATTCATAAAGCTACATGCGAGCTGTGCCCATCATGGTTTTCGAACTAAATGTTTATTCAAAAAAGCTAAATGCGAACTCTACCCATCATAGGTATCGAACGCAGTATTTACTGATAAATAAACTAGTGTTTGTTCATAAAGCTACATCGAGCTGTGTGCATTATGAATATCGAACTAAGTGTTTACTGATAAAGCTACATGCGAGCTGTACCCATCATGGGTATCGAACTAATTGTTTATTGATAAAGGAATATGCGAGCTGTTCCCATCATGGGTATCAAACCAAGTGTTTATACCCTTGGATAAAGCTAGATGCGAGCGGTACCCATCATCGGTATCGAACTCAATATTTATTGGTAATGCTAGATGCGGGGTATACCCATCATGAGTATCGAACTAAGAGTTCATTGATAAAGATACATGTGAGCAGCGCCCATCATGGGTATAGAACCAAGTGTTTATTGATAAAGCTAAATGCGAACTGTACCCATCATATGTATCGAACTGAGTATTTATTAATAAATAAACTAGTGTTTATTCATAAAGCTACATCGAGCTGTGCGCATTATGGGTATCGAACTAAGTGTTTATTGATAAAGATAAATGCGAGATGTGCCCATCATTGGTATCGAACTAAGTATTTATTGATAAAGCTATATGCAAGTTATGCCCATCATGGGTATCAAACTAAGTGTTTATTGATAAAGCTAAATGCGAACTGTACCCATCATAGGTATCGAACTCAGTATTTATGGATAAATTAACTGGTGTTTATTGATAAAGCTACATCGAGCTGTGCGCATTATGGGTATAGAACTAAGTGTTTATTGATAAAACTAATGCGAGCTGTGCCCATTATGGGTGTCGAACTAAGTATTTATTGATAAAGCTACATCCAGGTGTGCCCATTATAGGTATCGAACTTAGTGTTTTTTGATAAAGATACATGTAAGCCGTGCCTATCATGAGTATCGAACTAGTGTTTATTGATAAAGCTACATCGAGGTGTGCCCATTATGAGTATCGAAGTAAAAGTTTATTGATAAAGCTACATGCGAGCTGTTCCCATTATGGGTATCAAACTAGTCTTTATTCATAAAGCTACATCGAGCTGTGCCCATTATGAGTATGGAAGGAAGAGTTTATTGATAAAGCTACATCGAGCTGTGCCCATTATGAGTATCGAACTAAGAGTTTATTCATAAAGCTAAATGTGAGCTGTGCTCATCATGGGTATCGAAAAAAGTGTTTATCTATAAAGCTACATGCGAGCTGTGCCCATCATGGGTATCGAACTAAGTGTTTATTGATAAAGCTACATGCGAGCAGTGCCCATCATTGTTTTCGAACTAAGTGTTTTTTTATAATCTACATGCGAGCCGTACCCATCATCAGTATCGAACTAAGTGTTTATTGATAAAGTTACATGCCATTTTTCCCCGTCATGGGTATCAAACTAAATGTTTATTGAAAAAGCCAAATGCGAACTCTACCCATCATAGGTATTGAACGCAGTATTTACTGATAAATAAACTAGTGTTTGTTGATAAAGCTACATCGAGCTGTGTGCATTATGAATATTGAACTAAGTGTTTATTGATAAAGCTACATGCGAGCTGTACCCATCATGGGTATAGAACTCAGTGTTTATAGATAAAGCTACATGTGAACTTTACCCATCATGGGAATCGAACTATGTGTTTATTGATAAAGCTATATGGGATATGATACCATCATGGGTATCGAACTAAGTGTTCATTGATAAAAAAATATGCGAGCGGTACCCATAATTGGTATCGAATTCAATATTTATTGATAATGCTAGATGCGGGCTGTACCCATCATGAGTATCGAACTAAGAGTTCATTGATAAAGCTACATGTGAGCAGCGCCCATCATGGGAAGAGAACCAAGTGTTTATTGATAAAGCTAAATGCGAACTGTACCCATCATAGGTATCGAACTCAGTATTTATTCATAAATAAACTAGTGTTTATTGATAAAGCTACAATGAGCTGTGCGCATTATGGGTATCGAATTAAGTGTTAATTGATAAAGATACATGCGAGATGTGCCCATCATGGGTATCAAACTAAGTGTTTATTGATAAAGTAAATGCGAACTGTACACATCATAGGTATCGAACTCAGTATTTATTGATAAATTAACTAGTGTTCATTGATAAAGCTACATAAAGCTGTGCGCATTATGTGTATCGAACTAAGTGTGTATTGATAAAGCTACATGCGAGCTGTTCCCATCATGGGTATCAAACTAATTGTTTAATGATAAAACTACATGGGTCCTGTTCCCATCATGGGTATCAAACCAAGTGTTTATTGATAAAACTAATGCAAGCTGTGCCCATTATGGGTGTCGAACTAAGTGTTTATTGATAAAGCTACATAGAGCTGTGCCCATCATGGGTATCGAACTAAGTGTTTATTGATAAAGCTACATCGAGGTGTGCACATTATGAGTATCGAAGTAAGAGTTTATTGATAAAGCTACATGCGAGCTGTTCCCATCATGGGTATCGAACTAGTCTTTATTGATAAAGCTACATCGAGCTGTGCCCATTATGAGTATCGAACTAAGTGTTTATTGGTAAATCTACATGCGAGCTGTACCCATCATGGGTATAGAACTCAGTGTTTATAGATAAAGCTACATGTGAACTTTACCCATCATGGGAATCGAACTAAGTGTTTATTGATAAATCTACATGCGAGCTGTGCCCATTATGAGTATCGAAGTAAGAGTTTATTGATAAAGCTACATCTGAGTTGTGCCCATCATCGGTATCGAACTAAGTGTTTATTGACAAAGCTACATACAAGCTGTGCCAATCATAACTATTGAACTAAGTATTTATTGATAAAGCTACATCGAGCTTTGCCCATTATGAGTATCGAACTAAGAGTTTATTCATAAAGCTAAATGTGAGCTGTGCCCATCATGTGTATCGAACTCAGTATTTATTGATAAAGCAACATCGAGCTGTGCGCATTATGTGTATCGAACTAAGTGTGTTTTGATAAAGCTACATGCGAGCAGTTCCCATCATGGGTATCAAACCAAGTGTTTATTGATAAAACTAATGCAAGCTGTGCCCATTATGGGTGTCGAACTAAGTGTTTATTGATAAAGCTACATCGAACTGTGCCCATCATGGGTATCGAACTAAGTGTTTATTCATAAAGCTACATCGAGCTGGGCCATTATAAATATCGAACTAGGAGTTTATTAAAAAAGCTACATGTGAGTTGTGCCCATCATCGGTATAGAACTCAGTGTTTATAGATAAAGCTACATGTGAACTTTACCCATCATGGGAATCGAACTATGTGTTTATTGATAAAGCTACATGGGATATTTTACCATCATGGGTATCGAACTAAGTGTTCATTGATAAAAAAATATGCGAGCGGTACCCATCATTGGTATCGAACTCAATATTTATTGATAATGCTAGATGCGGACTGTACCCATCATGAGTATCGAACTAAGAGTTCATTGATAAAGCAACATGTGAGCAGCGCCCATCATGGGAAGAGAACCAAGTGTTTATTGATAGAGCTAAATGCGAACTGTACCCATCATAGGTATCGAACTCAGTATTTATTCATAAATAAACTAGTGTTTATTGATAAAGCTACAATGAGCTGTGCGCATTATGGGTATCGAATTAAGTGTTAATTGATAAAGATACATGCGAGATGTGCCCATCATGGGTATCAAACTAAGTGTTTATTGATAAAGTAAATGCGAACTGTACACATCATAGGTATCGAACTCAGTATTTATTGATAAATTAACTAGTGTTTATTGATAAAGCTACATAAAGCTGTGCGCATTATGTGTATCGAACTAAGTGTGTATTGATAAAGCTACATGCGAGCTGTTCCCATCATGGGTATCAAACTAATTGTTTAATGATAAAACTACATGGGTCCTGTTCCCATCATGGGTATCAAACCAAGTGTTTATTGATAAAACTAATGCAAGCTGTGCCCATTATGGGTGTCGAACTAAGTGTTTATTGATAAAGCTACATAGAGTTGGGCCATTATAAGTATCGAACTAAGAGTTTATTGAAAAAGCTACATGTGAGTTGTGCCCATCATCGGTATCGACCTAAGTGTTTATTGATAAATCTACATGCGAGCTCTGCCCATCATGGTTATCGAAATAAGAGTTTATTGATAAAGCTACATGCGAGCTGTGCCCATCATGGGTATCGAACTAAGTGTTTATTAATAAAGCTACATGCGAGCTGTGCCCATCATAGTTTTTGAACTAAGTGTTTTTTGATAATCTACATGCGAGCGGTACCCATCATCGGTATCGAACACAGTATTTATTGATAAAGCTACATGCGAGATTTACCCATCATGGGTATCGAACTAAGTGTTTATTGATAAAAATACATGCCAGTTTTGCCCGTCATGGGTATCAAACTAAATGTTTATTCGAAAAGCTAAATGCGAACTCTACCCATCATAGGTATCGAACGCAGTATTTACTGATAAATAAACTAGTGTTTGTTGATAGAGCTACATCGAGCTGTGTGCATTATGAATAACGAACTAAGTGTTTATTGATAAAGCTACATGCGAGCTGTACCCATCATGGGAAAAGAACTCAGTGTTTATAGATAAAGCTACATGTGAACTTTACCCCTTATGGGTATCGAACTATGTGTTTATTGATAAAGCTACATGGTACCTGTTCCCATCATGGGTATCGAACTAATTGTTTATTGATAAAGGAATATGCGAGCTGTTCCCATCATGGGTATCAAACCAAGTGTTTATACCCTTGGATAAAGCTAGATGCGAGCGGTACCCATCATCGGTATCGAACTCAATATTTATTGATAATGCTAGATGCGGGCTGTACCCATCATGAGTATCGAACTAAGAGTTCATTGATAAAGATACATGTGAGCAGCGCCCATCATGGGTATAGAACCAAGTGTTTATTGATAAAGCTAAATGCGAACTGTACCCATCATATGTATCGAACTGAGTATTTATTGATAAATAAACTAGTGTTTATTCATAAAGCTACATCGAGCTGTGCGCATTATGGGTATCGAACTAAGTGTTTATTGATAAAGATACATGCGAGATGTGCCCATCATTGGTATCGAACTAAGTATTTATTGATAAAGCTATATGCAAGTTATGCCCATCATGGGTATCAAACTAAGTGTTTATTGATAAAGCTAAATGCGAACTGTACCCATCATAGGTATCGAACACAGTATTTATTGATAAATTAACTGGTGTTTATTGATAAAGCTACATCGAGCTGTGCGCATTATGTGTATAGAACTAAGTGTTTATTGATAAAACTACACGGGGCCTGTTCCCATCATGGGTATCGAACTAGTCTTTATTGATAAAGCTACATCGAGCTGTGCCCGTTATGAGTATGGAAGTAAGAGTTTATTGATAAAGCTACATCGAGCTGTGCCCATTATGAGTATCGAACTAAGAGTTTATTCATAAAGCTACATCGAGCTGTGCCCATTATGAGTATCGAACTAAGAGTTTATTCATAAAGCTAAATGTGAGCTGTGCTCATCATGGGTATCGAACTAAGTGTTTATTGATAAAGCTACATGGAGGTGTGCCCATTATGAGTATCGAATAAAAGTTTATTGATAAAGCTACATGCGAGCTGCTCCCATCATGGGTATCGAACTAGTCTTTATTGATAAAGCTACATCGAGCTGTGCCCATTATGAGTATAGAAGTAAGAGTTTATTGATAAAGCTACATCGAGCTGTGCCCATTATCAGTATGGAAATAAGAGTTTATTGATAAAGATACATCGAGCTGTGCCCATTATGAGTATCGAACTAAGAGTTTATTCATAAAGCTAAATGTGAGCTGTGCTCATCATGGGTATCGAAAAAAGTGTTTATTTATAAAGCTACATGCGAGCATTGCCCATCATTGTTTCCGAACTAAGTGTTTTTTTATAATCTACATGCGAGACGTACCCATCATCGGTATCGAACTAAGTGTTTATTGATAAAGTTACATGCCATTTTTCCCCGTCATGGGTATCAAACTAAATGTTTATTGAAAAAGCCAAATGCGAACTCTACCCATCATAGGTATTGAACGCAGTATTTACTGATAAATAAACTAGTGTTTGTTGATAAAGCTACATCGAGCTGTGTGCATTATGAATATTGAACTAAGTGTTTATTGATAAAGCTACATGCGAGCTGTACCCATCATGGGTATAGAACTCAGTGTTTATAGATAAAGCTACATGTGAACTTTAGCCATCATGGGAATCGAACTATGTGTTTATTGATAAAGCTACATGGGATATGTTACCATCATGGGTATCGAACTAAGTGTTCATTGATAAAGGAATATGCGAGCGGTACCCATCATTGGTATCAAACTCAATATTTATTGATAATGCTAGATGCGGGCTGTACCCATCATGAGTATCGAACAAAGAGTTCATTGATAAAGCTACATGTGAGCAGCACCCATCATGGGAAGAGAACCAAGTGTTTATTGATAAAGCTAAATGCGAACTGTACCCATCATAGGTATCGAACTCAGTATTTATTCATAAATAAACTAGTATTTATTGATAAAGCTACAATGAGCTCTGCCCATCATGGGTATCGAAATAAGAGTTTATTAATAAAGCTACATGCGAGCTGTGACCACCATAGTTTTTGAACTAAGTGTTTTTTGATAATCTACATGCGAGCGGTACCCATCATCGGTATCGAACACAGTATTTATTGATAAAGCTAGATGCGGGTTGTACCCATCATGACTATCGAACTCAGTATTTATTGATAAAGCTACATGCGAGATTTACCCATCATGGGTATCGAACTAAGTGTTTATTGATAAAAATACATGCCAGTTTTGCCCGTCATGGGTATCAAACTAAATGTTTATTCGAAAAGCTAAATGCGAACTCCACCCATCATAGGTATCGAACGCAGTATTTATTGATAAATTAACTAGTGTTTATTGATAAAGCTACATAAAGCTGTGCGCATTATGTGTATCGAACTAAGTGTGTATTGATAAAGCTACATGCGAGCTGTTCCCATCATGGGTATCAAACTAATTGTTAATGATAAAACTACATGGGTCCTGTTCCCATCATGGGTATCAAACCAAGTGTTTATTGATAAAACTAATACAAGCTGTGCCCATTATGGGTGTCGAACTAAGTGTTTATTGATAAAGCTACATCGAGCTGAGCCCATAATGGGTATCGAACTAAGTGTTTATTGATAAAGCTACATCGAGGTGTGCACATTATGAGTATCGAAGTATGAGTTTATTGATAAAGCTACATGCGAGCTGTTCCCATCATGGGTATCAAACTAATTGTTTAATGATAAAACTACATGGGTCCTGTTCCCATCATGGGTATCAAACCAAGTGTTTATTGATAAAACTAATGCAAGCTGTGCCCATTATGGGTGTCGAACTAAGTGTTTATTGATAAAGCTACATCGAGCTGTGCCCATCATGGGTATCGAACTAAGTGTTTATTGATAAAGCTACATCGAGGTGTGCCCATTATGAGTATCGAAGTAAGAGTTTATTGATAAAGCTACATGCGAGCTGTTCCCATCATGGGTATCGAACTAGTCTTTATTGATAAAGCTACAACGAGCTGTGCCCATTATGAGTATCGAACTAAGTGTTTATTGGTAAAGCTACATGCGAGCTGTACCCATCATGGGTATAGAACTCAGTGTTTATAGATAAAGCTACATGTGAACTTTACCCATCATGGGAATCGAACTAAGTGTTTATTGATAAATCTACATGCGAGCTGTGCCCATAATGAGTATCGAAGTAAGAGTTTATTGATAAAGCTACATCTGAGTTGTGCCCATCATCGGTATCGAACTAAGTGTTTATTGATAAAGCTACATACAAGCTGTGCCAATCATAACTATTGAACTAAGTATTTATTGATAAAGCTACATCGAGCTTTGCCCATTATGAGTATCGAACTGAGAGTTTATTCATAAAGCTAAATGTGAGCTGTGCCCATCATGGGTATCGAACTCAGTATTTATTGATAAAGCAACATCGAGCTGTGCGCATTATGTGTATCGAACTAAGTGTGTATTGATAAAGCTACATGCGATCAGTTCCCATCATGGGTATCAAACCAAGTGTTTATTGATAAAACTAATGCAAGCTGTGCCCATTATGGGTGTCGAACTAAGTGTTTATTGATAAAGCTACATCGAACTGTGCCCATCATGGGTATCGAACTAAGTGTTTATTGATAAAGCTACATCGAGCTGGGCCATTATAAATATCGAACTAGGAGTTTATTAAAAAAGCTACATGTGAGTTGTGCCCATCATCGGTATCGAAGTAAGTGTTTATTGATAAAGCTACATGCGAGCTGTGCCCATCATCGGTATCGAACACAGTATTTATTGATAAAGCTAGATGCGGGTTGTACCCATCATGACTATCGAACTCAGTATTTATTGATTAAGCTACATGCGAGATTTACCCATCATGGGTATCGAACTAAGTGTTTATTGATAAAGCTACATGCGAGCTGTACCCATCATGGGTATAGAACTCAGTGTTTATAGATAAAGCTACATGTGAACTTTACCCATCATGGGAATCGAACTATGTTTTTATTGATAAAGCTACATGGGATATGTTACCATCATAAGTATCGAACTAAGTGTTCATTGATAAAGGAATATGCGAGCGGTACCCATCATTGGTACCGAACTCAATATTTATTGATAAAGCTAGATGCGGGTTGTACCCATCATGTGTATCGAACTAAGAGTTCATTGATAAAGCTACATGTGAGCAGCGCCCATCATGGGAAGAGCACCAAGTGTTTATTGATAAAGCTAATTGCGAACTGTACCCATCATAGGTATCGAACTCAGTATTTATTCATAAATAAACTAGTGTTTATTGATAAAGCTACAATGAGCTGTGCGCATTATGGGTATCGAATTAAGTGTTAATTGATAAAGATACATGCGAGATGTGCCCATCATGGGTATCAAACTAAGTGTTTATTGATAAAGTAAATGCGAACTGTACACATCATAGGTATCAAACTCAGTATTTATTGATAAATTAACTAGTGTTTATTGATAAAGCTACATAAAGCTGTGCGCATTATGTGTATCGAACTAAGTGTGTATTGATAAAGCTACATGCAAGCTGTTCCCATCATGGGTATCAAACTAATTGTTTAATGATAAAACTACATGGGTCCTGTTCCCATCATGGGTATCAAACCAAGTGTTTATTAATAAAATTATGCAAGCTGTGCCCATTATGGGTGTCGAACTAAGTGTTTATTGATAAAGCTACATCGAGCTATGCCCATCATGGGTATCGAACTAAGTGTTTATTGATAAAGCTACATCGAGGTGTGCACATTATGAGTATCGAACTAAGTGTTTATTGATAAAGCTACATGCGAGCTGTTCCCATCATGGGTATCGAACTAGTCTTTATTGATAAAGCTACATCGAGCTGTTCCCATTATGAGTATCGAACTAAGTGTTTATTGGTAAAGCAACATGCGAGCTGTACCCATCATGGGTATAGAACTCAGTGTTTATAGATAAAGCTACATGTGAACTTTACCCATCATGAGAATCGAACTAAGTGTTTATCCATAAATCTACATGCGAGCTGTGCCCATTATGAGTATCGAAGTAAGAGTTTATTGATAAAGCTACATCTGAGTTGTGCCCATCATCGGTATCGAACTAAGTGTTTATTGATAAAGCTACATACAATCTGTGCCAATCATAACTATTGAACTAAGTATTTATTGATAAAGCTACATCGAGCTTTGCCCATTATGAGTATCGAACTAAGAGTTTATTCATAAAGCTAAATGTGAGCTGTGCCCCTCATGGGTATCGAACTCAGTATTTATTGATAAAGCAACATCGAGCTATGCGCATTATGTGTATCGAACTAAGTGTGTATTGATAAAGCTACATGCGAGCAGTTCCCATCATGGGTATCAAACCAAGTGTTTATTGATAAAACTAATGCAAGCTGTGCCCCTTATGGGTGTCGAACTAAGTGTTTATTGATAAAGCTACATCGAACTGTGCCCATCATGGGTATCGAACTAAGTGTTTATTGATAAAGCTACATCGAGCTGGGCCATTATAAATATCGAACTAGGAGTTTATTAAAAAAGCTACATGTGAGTTGTGCCCATCATCGGTATCGAACTAAGTGTTTATTGATAAAGCTACATGCGAGCTGTACCCATCATCGGTATCGAACACAGTATTTATTGATAAAGCTAGATGCGGGTTGTACCCATCATGACTATCGAACTCAGTATTTATTGATTAAGCTACATGCGAGATTTACCCATCATGGGTATCGAACTAAGTGTTTATTGATAAAGCTACATGGGATATGTTACCATCATGGGTATCGAACTAAGTGTTCATTGAAAAGGAATATGCGAGCGGTACCCATCATTGGTATCAAACTCAATATTTATTGATAATGCAAATGCGGGCTGTACCCATCATGAGTATCGAACAAAGAGTTCATTGATAAAGCTACATGTGAGCAGCACCCATCATGGGAAGAGAACCAAGTGTTTATTGATAGAGCTAAATGCGAACTCTACCCATCATAGGTATCGAACTCAGTATTTATTCATAAATAAACTAGTGTTTATTGATAAAGCTACAATGAGCTGTGCGCATTATGGGTATCGAATTAAGTGTTAATTGATAAAGATACATGCGAGATGTGCCCATCATGGGTATCAAACTAAGTGTTTATTGATAAAGTAAATGCGAACTGTACACATCATAGGTATCGAACTCAGTATTTATTGATGAATTAACTAGTGTTTATTGATAAAGCTACATAAAGCTGTGCGCATTATGTGTATCGAACTAAGTGTGTATTGATAAAGCTACATGCGAGCTTTTTCCATCATGGGTATCAAACTAATTGTTTAATGATAAAACTACATGGGTCCTGTTCCCATCATGGGTTTCAAACCAAGTGTTTATTGATAAAACTAATGCAAGCTGTGCCCATTATGGGTGTCGAACTAAGTGTTTATTGATAAAGCTACATCGAGCTGTGCCCATCATGGGTATCGAACTAAGTGTTTATTGATAAAGCTACATCGAGCTGGACCATTATAAGTATCGAACTTAGAGTTTATTGAAAAAGCTACATGTGAGTTGTGCCAATCATCGGTATCGAACACAGTATTTATTGATAAAGCTAGATGCGGGTTGTACCCATCATGACTATCGAACTCAGTATTTATTGATAAAGCTACATGCGAGATTTACCCATCATGGGTATCGAACTAAGTGTTTATTGATAAAAATACATGCCAGTTTTGCCCGTCATGGGTATCAAACTAAATGTTTATTCGAAAAGCTAAATGCGAACTCTACCCATCATAGGTATCGAACGCAGTATTTACTGATAAATAAACTAGTGTTTGTTGATAGAGCTACATCGAGCTGTGTGCATTATGAATATCGAACTAAGTGTTTATTGATAAAGCTACATGGTACCTGTTCCCATCATGGGTATCGAACTAATTGTTTATTGATAAAGGAATATGCGAGCTGTTCCCATCATGGGTATCAAACCAAGTGTTTATACCCTTGGATAAAGCTAGATTCGAGCGGTACCCATCATCGGTATCGAACTCAATATTTATTGATAATGCTAGATGCGGGCTGTACCCATCATGAGTATCGAACTAAGAGTTCATTGATAAAGATACATGTGAGCAGCGCCCATCATGGGTATAGAACCAAGTGTTTATTGATAAAGCTAAATGCGAACTGTACCCATCATATGTATCGAACTGAGTATTTATTGATAAATAAACTAGTGTTTATTCATAAAGCTACATCGAGCTGTGCGCATTATGTGTATCGAACTAAGTGTTTATTGATAAAGATACATGCGAGATGTGCCCATCATTGGTATCGAACTAAGTATTTATTGATAAAGCTATATGCAAGTTATGCCCATCATGGGTATCAAACTAAGTGTTTATTGATAAAGCTAAATGCGAACATTACCCATCATAGGTATCGAACACAGTATTTATTGATAAATTAACTGGTGTTTATTGATAAAGCTACATCGAGCTGTGCGCATTATGGGTATAGAACTAAGTGTTTATTGATAAAACTACACGGGGCCTGTTCCCATCATTGGTATACAACTAGTCTTTATTGATAAAGCTACATCGAGCTGTGCCCGTTATGAGTATGGAAGTAAGAGTTTATTGATAAAGCTACATCGAGCTGTGCCCATTATGAGTATCGAACTAAGAGTTTATTAATAAAGCTAAATGTGAGCTGTACTCATCATGGGTATCGAAAAAAGTGTTTATTTATAAAGCTACATGCGAGCTGTGCCCATCATGGGTATCGAACTAAGTGTTTATTGATAAAGCTACATGCGAGCAGTGCCCATCATTGTTTCCGAACTAAGTGTTTTTTTATAATCTACATGCGAGCCGTACCCATCATCGGTATCGAACTAAGTGTTTATTGATAAAGTTACATGCCATTTTTCCCCGTCATGGGTATCAAACAAAATGTTTATTGAAAAGGCCAAATGCGAACTCTACCCATCATAGGTATTGAACGCAGTATTTACTGAAAAATAAACTAGTGTTTGTTGATACAGCTACATCGAGCTGTGTGCATTATGAATATTGAACTAAGTGTTTATTGATAAAGCTACATGCGAGCTGTACCTATCATGGGTATAGAACTCAGTGTTTATAGATAAAGCTACATGTGAACTTTAGCCATCATGGGAATCGAACTATGTGTTTATTGATAAAGCTACATGGGATATGTTACCATCATGGGTATCGAACTAAGTGTTCATTGATAAAGGAATATGCGAGCGGTACCCATCATTGGTATCAAAATCAATATTTATTGATAATGCTAGATGCGGGCTGTACCCATCATGAGTATCGAACAAAGAGTTCATTGATAAAGCTACATGTGAGCAGCACCCATCATGGGAAGAGAACCAAGTGTTTATTGATAGAGCTAAATGCGAACTGTACCCATCATAGGTATCGAACTCAGTATTTATTCATAAATAAACTAGTGTTTATTGATAAAGCTACAATGAGCTGTGCGCATTATGGGTATCGAATTAAGTGTTAATTGATAAAGATACATGCGAGATGTGCCCATCATGGGTATCAAACTAAGTGTTTATTGATAAAGCTACATCGAGCTGGGCCATTATAAGTATCGAACTAAGAGTTTATTGAAAAAGCTACATGTGAGTTGTGCCCATCATCGGTATCGACCTAAGTGTTTATTGATAAATCTACATGCGAGCTGTGCCCATCATGGTTATCGAAATAAGAGTTTATTGATAAAGCTACATGCGAGCCGTGACCATCATGGGTATCGAACTAAGAGTTTATTAATAAAGCTACATGCGAGCTGTGCCCATCATAGTTTTTCAACTAAGTGTTTTTTGATAATCTACATGCGAGCGGTACCCATCGTGACTATCGAACTCAGTATTTATTGATAAAGCTACATGCGAGATTTACCCATCATGGGTATCGAACTAAGTGTTTATTGATAAAAATACATGCCAGTTTTGCCCGTCATGGGTATCAAACTAAATGTTTATTCGAAAAGCTAAATGCGAACTCTACCCATCATAGGTATCGAACGCAGTATTTACTGATAAATAAACTAGTGTTTGTTGATAGAGCTACATCGAGCTGTGTGCATTATGAATATCGAACTAAGTGTTTATTGATAAAGCTACATGCGAGCTGTACCCATCATGGGAAAAGAACTCAGTGTTTATAGATAAAGCTACATGTGAACTTTACCCCTTATGGGTATCGAACTATGTGTTTATTGATAAAGCTACATGGTACCTGTTCCCATCATGGGTATCGAACTAATTGTTTATTGATAAAGGAATATGCGAGCTGTTCCCATCATGGGTATCAAACCAAGTGTTTATACCCTTGGATAAAGCTAGATGCGAGCGGTACCCATCATCGGTATCGAACTCAATATTTATTGATAATGCTAGATGCGGGCTGTACCCATCATGAGTATCGAACTAAGAGTTCATTGATAAAGATACATGTGAGCAGCGCCCATCATGGGTATAGAACCAAGTGTTTATTTATAAAGCTAAATGCGAACTGTACTCATCATATGTATCGAACTGAGTATTTATTGATAAATAAACTAGTGTTTATTCATAAAGCTACATCGAGCTGTGCGCATTATGGGTATCGAACTAAGTGTTTATTGATAAAGATACATGCGAGATGTGCCCATCATTGGTATCGAACTAAGTATTTATTGATAAAGCTATATGCAAGTTATGCCCATCATGGGTATCAAACTAAGTGTTTATTGATAAAGCTAAATGCGAACTGTACCCATCATAGGTATCGAACACAGTATTTATTGATAAATTAACTGGTGTTTATTGATAAAGCTACATCGAGCTGTGCGCATTATGGGTATAGAACTAAGTGTTTATTGATAAAACTACACGGGGCCTGTTCCCATCATGGGTATCGAACTAGTCTTTATTGATAAAGCTACATCGAGCTGTGCCCGTTATGAGTATGGAAGTAAGAGTTTATTGATAAAGCTACATCGAGCTGTGCCCATTATGAGTATCGAACTAAGAGTTTATTCATAAAGCTAAATGTGAGCTGTGCTCATCATGGGTATCAAACTAAGTGTTTATTGATAAAGTTACATGCCATTTTTCCCCGTCATGGGTATCAAACTAAATGTTTATTGAAAAAGCCAAATGCGAACTCTACCCATCATAGTTATTGAACGCAGTATTTACTGATAAATAAACTGGTGTTTGTTGATAAAGCTACATCGAGCTGTGTGCATTATGAATATTGAACTAAGTGTTTATTGATAAAGCTACATGCGAGCTGTACCCATCATGGGTATAGAACTCAGTGTTTATAGATAAAGCTACATGTGAACTTTAGCCATCATGGGAATCGAACTATGTGTTTATTGATAAAGCTACATGGGATATGTTACCGTCATGGGTATCGAACTAATTGTTCATTGATAAAGAAATATGCGAGCGGTACCCATCATTGGTATCAAACTCAATATTTATTGATAATGCTAGATGCGGGCTGTACCCATCATGAGTATCGAACAAAGAGTTCATTGATAAAGCTACATGTGAGCAGCACCCATCATGGGAAGAGAACCAAGTGTTTATTGATAGAGTTAAATGCGAACTGTACCCATCATAGGTATCGAACTCAGTATTTATTCATAAATAAACTAGTGTTTATTGATAAAGCTACAATGAGCTGTGCGCATTATGGGTATCGAATTAAGTGTTAATTGATAAAGATACATGCGAGATGTGCCCATCATGGGTATCAAAATAAGTGTTTATTGATAAAGTAAATGCGAACTGTACACATCATAGGTATCGAACTCAGTATTTATTGATAAATTAACTAGTGTTTATTGATAAAGCTACATAAAGCTGTGCGCATTATGTGTATCGAACTAAGTGTTTATTGATAAAGCTACATGCGAGCTGTTCCCATCATGGGTATCAAACTAATTGTTTAATGATAAAACTACATGGGTCCTGTTCTCATCATGGGTATCAAACCAAGTGTTTATTGATAAAACTAATGCAAGCTGTGCCAATTATGGGAGTCGAACTAAGTGTTTATTGATAAACTACATCGAGCTGTGCCCATCATGGGTATCGAACTAAGTGTTTATTGATAAAGCGACATCGAGGTGTGCACATTATGAGTATCGAAGTTAGAGTTTATTGATAAAGCTACATGCGAGCTGTTCCCATCATGGGTATCAAACTAATTGTTTAATCATAAAACTACATGGGTCCTGTTCCCATCATGGGTATCAAACCAAGTGTTTATTGATAAAACTAATGCAAGCTGTGCCCATTATGGGTGTCGAACTAAGTGTTTATTGATAAAGCTACATCGAGCTGTGCCCATCATGGGTATCGAACTCAGTGTTTATAGATAAAGCTACATGTGAACTTTACCCATCATGGGAATCGAACTAAGTGTTTATTGATAAATCTACATGCGAGCTGTGCCCATTATGAGTATCGAAGTAAGAGTTTATTGGTAAAACTACATACGAGCTGTACCCATCATGGGTATAGAACTCAGTGTTTATAGATAAAGCTACATGTGAACTTTACCCATCATGGGAATCGAACTAAGTGTTTATTGATAAATCTACATGCGAGCTGTGCCCATTATGAGTATCGAAGTAAGAGTTTATTGGTAAAACTACATACGAGCTGTACCCATCATGGGTATAGAACTCAGTGTTTATAGATAAAGCTACATGTGAACTTTACCCATCATGGGAATCGAACTAAGTGTTTATTGATAAATCTACATGCGAGCTGTGCCCATTATGAGTATCGAACTAAGTGTTTATTGATAAAGCTACATACAAACTGTGCCAATCATAACTATTGAACTAAGTATTTATTGATAAAGCTACATCGAGCTTTGCCCATTATGAGTATCGAACTAAGAGTTTATTCATAAAGCTAAATGTGAGCTGTGCCCATCATGTGTATCGAACTCAGAATTTATTGATAAAGCAACATCGAGCTGTGAGCATTATGTGTATCGAACTAAGTGTGTATTGATAAAGCTACATGCGAGCAGTTCCCATCATGGGTATCAAACCAAGTGTTTATTGATAAAACTAATGCAAGCTGTGCCCATTATGGGAGTCGAACTTAGTGTTTATTGATAAAGCTACATCGCACTGTGACCATCATGGGTATCGAACTAAGTGTTTATTGATAAAGCTACATGGAGCTGGGCCATTATAAATATCGAACTAGGAGTTTATTAAAAAGCTACATGTGAGTTGTGCCCATCATCGGTATCCAACTAAGTGTTTATTGATAAAGCTACATGCGAGCTGTGCCCATCATCGGTATCGAACACAGTATTTATTGATAAAGCTAGATGCGGGTTGTACCCATCATGACTATCGAACTCAGTATTTATTGATTAAGCTACATGCGAGATTTACCCATCATGGGTATCGAACTAAGTGTTTATTGATAAAGCTACATGCGAGCTGTACCCATCATGGGTATAGAACTCAGTGTTTACAGATAAAGCTACATGTGAACTTTACCCATCATGGGAATCGAACTATGTGTTTATTGATAAAGCTACATGGGATATGTTACCATCATGGGTATCGAACTAAGTGTTCATTGATAAAGGAATATGCGAGCGGTACCCATCATTGGTATCGAACTCAATATTTATTGATAATGCTAGATGCGGGCTGTACCCATCATGAGTATCGAACTAAGAGTTCATTGATAAAGCTACATATGAGCAGCGCCCATCATGGGAAGAGAACCAAGTGTTTATTGATAAAGCTAAATGCGAACTGTACCCATCATAGGTATCGAACTCAGTATTTATTCATAAATAAACTAGTGTTTATTGATAAAGCTACAATGAGCTGTGCGCACTATGGGTATCGAATTAAGTGTTAATTGATAAAGATACATGCGAGATGTGCCCATCATGGGTATCAAACTAAGTGTTTATTGATAAAGTAAATGCGAACTGTACACATCATAGGTATCGAACTCAGTATTTATTGATAAATTAACTAGTGTTTATTGATAAAGCTACATAAAGCTGTGCGCATTATGTGTATCGAACTAAGTGTGTATTGATAAAGCTACATGCGAGCTGTTCCCATCATGGGTATCAAACCAAGTGTTTATTCATAAAACTAATGCAAGCTGTGCCCATTATAGGTGTCGAACTAAGTGTTTATTGATAAAGCTACATCGAGCTGTGCCCATCATGGGTATCGAACTAACTGTTTATTGATAAAGCTACATCGAGCTGGGCCATTATAAGTATCGAACTAAGAGTTTATTGAAAAAGCTACATGTGAGTTGTGCCCATCATCGGTATCGACTTAAGTGTTTATTGATAAATCTACATGCGAGCTCTGCCCATCATGGGTATCGAAATAAGAGTTTATTGATAAAGCTACATGCGAGCTGTGCCCATCATGGGTATCGAACTAAGTGTTTATAGATAAAGCTACATGTGAACTTTACCCATCATGGGAATCGAACTAAGTGTTTATTGATAAATCTACATGCGAGCTGTGCCCATTATGAGTATCGAAGTAAGAGTTTATTGGTAAAACTACATACGAGCTGTACCCATCATGGGTATAGAACTCAGTGTTTATAGATAAAGCTACATGTGAACTTTACCCATCATGGGAATCGAACTAAGTGTTTATTGATAAATCTACATGCGAGCTGTGCCCATTATGAGTATCGAACTAAGTGTTTATTGATAAAGCTACATACAAACTGTGCCAATCATAACTATTGAACTAAGTATTTATTGATAAAGCTACATCGAGCTTTGCCCATTATGAGTATCGAACTAAGAGTTTATTCATAAAGCTAAATGTGAGCTGTGCCCATCATGTGTATCGAACTCAGAATTTATTGATAAAGCAACATCGAGCTGTGAGCATTATGTGTATCGAACTAAGTGTGTATTGATAAAGCTACATGCGAGCAGTTCCCATCATGGGTATCAAACCAAGTGTTTATTGATAAAACTAATGCAAGCTGTGCCCATTATGGGAGTCGAACTTAGTGTTTATTGATAAAGCTACATCGCACTGTGACCATCATGGGTATCGAACTAAGTGTTTATTGATAAAGCTACATGGAGCTGGGCCATTATAAATATCGAACTAGGAGTTTATTAAAAAAGCTACATGTGAGTTGTGCCCATCATCGGTATCCAACTAAGTGTTTATTGATAAAGCTACATGCGAGCTGTGCCCATCATCGGTATCGAACACAGTATTTATTGATAAAGCTAGATGCGGGTTGTACCCATCATGACTATCGAACTCAGTATTTATTGATTAAGCTACATGCGAGATTTACCCATCATGGGTATCGAACTAAGTGTTTATTGATAAAGCTACATGCGAGCTGTACCCATCATGGGTATAGAACTCAGTGTTTACAGATAAAGCTACATGTGAACTTTACCCATCATGGGAATCGAACTATGTGTTTATTGATAAAGCTACATGGGATATGTTACCATCATGGGTATCGAACTAAGTGTTCATTGATAAAGGAATATGCGAGCGGTACCCATCATTGGTATCGAACTCAATATTTATTGATAATGCTAGATGCGGGCTGTACCCATCATGAGTATCGAACTAAGAGTTCATTGATAAAGCTACATATGAGCAGCGCCCATCATGGGAAGAGAACCAAGTGTTTATTGATAAAGCTAAATGCGAACTGTACCCATCATAGGTATCGAACTCAGTATTTATTCATAAATAAACTAGTGTTTATTGATAAAGCTACAATGAGCTGTGCGCACTATGGGTATCGAATTAAGTGTTAATTGATAAAGATACATGCGAGATGTGCCCATCATGGGTATCAAACTAAGTGTTTATTGATAAAGTAAATGCGAACTGTACACATCATAGGTATCGAACTCAGTATTTATTGATAAATTAACTAGTGTTTATTGATAAAGCTACATAAAGCTGTGCGCATTATGTGTATCGAACTAAGTGTGTATTGATAAAGCTACATGCGAGCTGTTCCCATCATGGGTATCAAACCAAGTGTTTATTCATAAAACTAATGCAAGCTGTGCCCATTATAGGTGTCGAACTAAGTGTTTATTGATAAAGCTACATCGAGCTGTGCCCATCATGGGTATCGAACTAACTGTTTATTGATAAAGCTACATCGAGCTGGGCCATTATAAGTATCGAACTAAGAGTTTATTGAAAAAGCTACATGTGAGTTGTGCCCATCATCGGTATCGACTTAAGTGTTTATTGATAAATCTACATGCGAGCTCTGCCCATCATGGGTATCGAAATAAGAGTTTATTGATAAAGCTACATGCGAGCTGTGCCCATCATGGGTATCGAACTAAGTGTTTATTAATAAAGCTACATGCGAGCTGTGCCCATCATAGTTTTTGAACTAAGTGTTTTTTGATAATCTACATGCGAGCGGTACCCATCATCGGTATCGAACACAGTATTTATTGATAAAGCTAGATGCGGGTTGTACCCATCATGACTATCGAACTCAGAATTTATTGATAAAGCTACATGCGAGATTTACCCATCATGGGTATCGAACTAAGTGTTTATTGATAAAAATACATGCCAGTTTTGCCCGTCTAGGGTATCAAACTAAATGTTTATTCGAAAAGCTAAATGCGAACTCTACCCATCATAGGTATCGAACGCAATATTTACTGATAAATAAACTAGTGTTTGTTGATAGAGCTACATCGAGCTGTGTGCATTATGAATATCGAACTAAGTGTTTATTGATAAAGCTACATGTGAACTTTACCCCTTATGGGTATCGAACTAATTGTTTATTGATAAAGGAATATGCGAGCTGTTCCCATCATGGGTATCAAACCAAGTGTTTATACCCTTGGATAAAGCTAGATGCGAGCGGTACCCATCATCGGTATCGACCTCAATATTCATTGATAATGCTAGATGCGGGCTGTACCCATCATGAGTATCGAACTAAGAGTTCATTGATAAAGATACATGTGAGCAGCGCCCATCATGGGTATAGAACTAAGTATTTATTGATAAAGCTACATCGAGCTGGGCCATTATAAGTATCGAACTAAGAGTTTATTGAAAAAGCTACATGTGAGTTGTGCCCATCATCGGTATCGAACTAAGTATTTATTGATAAAGCTATATGCAAGTTATGCCCATCATGGGTATCAAACTAAGTGTTTATTGATAAAGCTAAATGCGAACTGTACCCATCATAGGTATCGAACACAGTATTTATTGATAAATTAACTGGTGTTTATTGATAAAGCTACATCGAGCTGTGCGCATAATGGGTATAGAACTAAGTGTTTATTGATAAAACTACACGGGGCCTGATCCCATCATGGGTATCGAACTAGTCTTTATTGATAAAGCTACTTCGAGCTGTGCCCGTTAATGGTATGGAAGTAAGAGTTTATTGATAAAGCTACATCGAGCTGTGCCCATTATGAGTATCGAACTAAGAGTTTATTCATAAAGCTACATCGAGCTGTGCCCATTATGAGTATCGAACTAAGAGTTTATTCATAAAGCTAAATGTGAGCTGTGCTCATCATGGGTATCGAACTAAGTGTTTATTGATAAAGCTACATCGAGGTGTGCCCATTATGAGTATCGAAGTAAAAGTTTATTGATAAAGCTACATGCGAGCTGTTCCCATCATGGGTATCGAACTAGTCTTTATTGATAAAGCTACATCGAGCTGTGCCCATTATGAGTATGGAAGTAAGAGTTTATTGATAAAGCTACATCGAGCTGTGCCCATTATGAGTATCGAACTAAGAGTTTATTCATAAAGCTAAATGTAAACTGTGCTCATCATGGGTATCGAAAAAAGTGTTTATTTTAAAGCTACATGCGAGCTGTGCCCATCATGGGTATCGAACTAAGTGTTTATTGATAAAGCTACATCGAGGTGTGCACATTATGAGTATCGAAGTAAGAGTTTATTGATAAAGATACATGCGAGCTGTTCCCATCATGGGTATCGAACTAGTCTTTATTGATAAAGCTACATCGAGCTGTGCCCATTATGAGTATCGAACTAAGTGTTTATTGGTAAAGCTACATGCGAGCTGTACCCATCATGGGTATAGAACTCAATGTTTATAGATAAAGCTACATGTGAACTTCACCCATCATGGGAATCGAACTAAGTGTTTATTGATAAATCTACATGCGAGCTGTGCTCATTATGAGTATCGAAGTAAGAGTTTATTGATAAAGCTACATCTGAGTTGTACCCATCATCGGTATCGAACTAAGTGTTTATTGATAAAGCTACATACAAGCTGTGCCAATCATAACTATTGAACTAAGTATTTATTGATAAAGCTACATCGAGCTTTGCCCATTATGAGTATCGAACTAAGAGTTTATTCATAAAGCTAAATGTGAGCTGTGCCCATCATGGGTATCGAACTCAGTATTTATTGATAAAGCAATATCGAGCTGTGCGCATTATGTATCGAACTAAGTGTGTATTGATAAAGCTACATGCGAGCTGTGCCCATTATGGGTGTCGAACTAAGTGTTAATCAATAAAGACTAGTTCGATACCCATGATGAGATCAGGCCCCGTGTAGTTTTATCAATAAACACTTAGTTCTATACCAATTATGCGCACAGCTCGAGGTAGCTTTATCAATAAACACCAGTTAATTTATCAATAAATACTGCGTTCAATACCTATGATGGGTAGAGTTCGCATTTGGCTTTTTCAATAAAGATTTAGTTTGATACCCATGACGGGGAAAAATGGCATGTAACTTTATAAATAAACACTTTTTTCGATACCCATGATGAGCACATCTCACATTTAGCTTTATGAATAAACTCTTAGTTCGATACTCATAATGGGCACAGCTCGATGTAGCTTTATCAATAAACTCTTACTTCCATACTCATAATGGGCACAGCTCGATGTAGCTTTATCAATAAAGACTAGTTCGATACCCATGATGGGAACAGCTCGCATGTAGCTTTATCAATAAACTTTTACTTCGATACTCATAATGGGCACACCTCGATGTAGCTTTATCAATAAACACTTAGTTCGATACCCATGATGAGCACAGCTCACATTTAGCTTTATGAATAAACTCTTAGTTCGATACTCATAATGGGCATAGCTCGATGTAGCTTTATGAATAAACTCTTAGTTCGATACTCATAATGGGCACAGCTCGATGTAGCTTTATCAATAAACTCTTACTTCCATACTCATAACGGGCACAGCTCGATGTAGCTTTATCAATAAAGACTAGTTCGATACCCATGATGGGATCAGGCCCCGTGTAGTTTTATCAATAAACACTTAGTTCTATACCAATTATGCGCACAGCTCGAGGTAGCTTTATCAATAAACACCAGTTAATTTATCAATAAATACTGTGTTCGATACCTATGATGGGTACAGTTCGCATTTAGCTTTATCAATAAACACTTAGTTTGATACCCATGATGGGCATAACTTGCATATAGCTTTATCAATAAATACTTTGTTCGATACCAATGATGGGCACATTTCGCATGTATCTTTATCAATAAACACTTAGTTCGATACCCATAATGCGCACAGCTCGATGTAGCTTTATGAATAAACACTAGTTTATTTATCAATAAATACTCAGTTCGATACATATGATGGGCACAGTTCGCATTTAGCTTTATCAATACACACTTAGTTCGATACACATAATGCGCACAGCTTTATGTAGCTTTATCAATAAACACTAGTTAATTTATCAATAAATACTGAGTTCGATACCTGCGATGTACGTACAGTTCGCATTTACTTTATCAATAAACACTTAGTTTGATACCCATGATGGGCACATCTCGCATGTATCTTTATCAATTAACACTTAATTCGATACCCATAATGCGCACAGCTCATTGTAGCTTTATCAATAAACACTAGTTTATTTATGAATAAATACTGAGTTCGATACCTATGATGGGTACAGTTCGCATTTAGCTTTATCAATAAACACTTGGTTCTCTTCCCATGATGGGCGCTGCTCACATGTAGCTTTATCAATGAACTCTTAGTTCGATACTCATGATGGGTACAGCCCGCATCTAGCATTTTCAATAAATATTGAGTTCGATACCAATGATGGGTACCGCTCGCATATTCCTTTATCAATGAACACTTAGTTCGATACCCATGATGGGCACAATTCACATGTAGCTTTTTTAATAAACTCCTAGTTCGATATTTATAATGGCCCAGCTCGATGTAGCTTTATCAATAAACACTTAGTTCGATACCCATGATGAGCACAGTTCGATGTAGCTTTATCAATAAACACTTAGTTCGACACCCATAATGGGCACAGCTTGCATTAGTTTTATCAATAAACACTTGGTTTAATACCCATCATAGGTATCGAACTCAGTATTTATTCATAAATAAACTAGTGTTTATTGATAAAGCTACAATGAGCTGTGCGCATTATGGGTATCGAATTAAGTGTTAATTGATAAAGATACATGCGAGATGTGCCCATCATGGGTATCAAAATAAGTGTTTATTGATAAAGTAAATGCGAACTGTACACATCATAGGTATCGAACTCAGTATTTATTGATAAAGCTAGATGCGGGTTGTACCCATCATGACTATCGAACTCAGAATTTATTGATAAAGCTACATGCGAGATTTACCCATCATGGGTATCGAACTAAGTGTTTATTGATAAAAATACATGCCAGTTTTGCCCGTCTAGGGTATCAAACTAAATGTTTATTCGAAAAGCTAAATGCGAACTCTACCCATCATAGGTATCGAACGCAATATTTACTGATAAATAAACTAGTGTTTGTTGATAGAGCTACATCGAGCTGTGTGCATTATGAATATCGAACTAAGTGTTTATTGATAAAGCTACATGTGAACTTTACCCCTTATGGGTATCGAACTAATTGTTTATTGATAAAGGAATATGCGAGCTGTTCCCATCATGGGTATCAAACCAAGTGTTTATACCCTTGGATAAAGCTAGATGCGAGCGGTACCCATCATCGGTATCGACCTCAATATTCATTGATAATGCTAGATGCGGGCTGTACCCATCATGAGTATCGAACTAAGAGTTCATTGATAAAGATACATGTGAGCAGCGCCCATCATGGGTATAGAACTAAGTATTTATTGATAAAGCTACATCGAGCTGGGCCATTATAAGTATCGAACTAAGAGTTTATTGAAAAAGCTACATGTGAGTTGTGCCCATCATCGGTATCGAACTAAGTATTTATTGATAAAGCTATATGCAAGTTATGCCCATCATGGGTATCAAACTAAGTGTTTATTGATAAAGCTAAATGCGAACTGTACCCATCATAGGTATCGAACACAGTATTTATTGATAAATTAACTGGTGTTTATTGATAAAGCTACATCGAGCTGTGCGCATAATGGGTATAGAACTAAGTGTTTATTGATAAAACTACACGGGCCTGATCCCATCATGGGTATCGAACTAGTCTTTATTGATAAAGCTACTTCGAGCTGTGCCCGTTAATGGTATGGAAGTAAGAGTTTATTGATAAAGCTACATCGAGCTGTGCCCATTATGAGTATCGAACTAAGAGTTTATTCATAAAGCTACATCGAGCTGTGCCCATTATGAGTATCGAACTAAGAGTTTATTCATAAAGCTAAATGTGAGCTGTGCTCATCATGGGTATCGAACTAAGTGTTTATTGATAAAGCTACATCGAGGTGTGCCCATTATGAGTATCGAAGTAAAAGTTTATTGATAAAGCTACATGCGAGCTGTTCCCATCATGGGTATCGAACTAGTCTTTATTGATAAAGCTACATCGAGCTGTGCCCATTATGAGTATGGAAGTAAGAGTTTATTGATAAAGCTACATCGAGCTGTGCCCATTATGAGTATCGAACTAAGAGTTTATTCATAAAGCTAAATGTAAACTGTGCTCATCATGGGTATCGAAAAAAGTGTTTATTTTTAAAGCTACATGCGAGCTGTGCCCATCATGGGTATCGAACTAAGTGTTTATTGATAAAGCTACATCGAGGTGTGCACATTATGAGTATCGAAGTAAGAGTTTATTGATAAAGATACATGCGAGCTGTTCCCATCATGGGTATCGAACTAGTCTTTATTGATAAAGCTACATCGAGCTGTGCCCATTATGAGTATCGAACTAAGTGTTTATTGGTAAAGCTACATGCGAGCTGTACCCATCATGGGTATAGAACTCAATGTTTATAGATAAAGCTACATGTGAACTTCACCCATCATGGGAATCGAACTAAGTGTTTATTGATAAATCTACATGCGAGCTGTGCTCATTATGAGTATCGAAGTAAGAGTTTATTGATAAAGCTACATCTGAGTTGTACCCATCATCGGTATCGAACTAAGTGTTTATTGATAAAGCTACATACAAGCTGTGCCAATCATAACTATTGAACTAAGTATTTATTGATAAAGCTACATCGAGCTTTGCCCATTATGAGTATCGAACTAAGAGTTTATTCATAAAGCTAAATGTGAGCTGTGCCCATCATGGGTATCGAACTCAGTATTTATTGATAAAGCAATATCGAGCTGTGCGCATTATGTGTATCGAACTAAGTGTGTATTGATAAAGCTACATGCGAGCTGTGCCCATTATGGGTGTCGAACTAAGTGTTAATCAATAAAGACTAGTTCGATACCCATGATGAGATCAGGCCCCGTGTAGTTTTATCAATAAACACTTAGTTCTATACCAATTATGCGCACAGCTCGAGGTAGCTTTATCAATAAACACCAGTTAATTTATCAATAAATACTGCGTTCAATACCTATGATGGGTAGAGTTCGCATTTGGCTTTTTCAATAAAGATTTAGTTTGATACCCATGACGGGGAAAAATGGCATGTAACTTTATAAATAAACACTTTTTTCGATACCCATGATGAGCACATCTCACATTTAGCTTTATGAATAAACTCTTAGTTCGATACTCATAATGGGCACAGCTCGATGTAGCTTTATCAATAAACTCTTACTTCCATACTCATAATGGGCACAGCTCGATGTAGCTTTATCAATAAAGACTAGTTCGATACCCATGATGGGAACAGCTCGCATGTAGCTTTATCAATAAACTTTACTTCGATACTCATAATGGGCACACCTCGATGTAGCTTTATCAATAAACACTTAGTTCGATACCCATGATGAGCACAGCTCACATTTAGCTTTATGAATAAACTCTTAGTTCGATACTCATAATGGGCATAGCTCGATGTAGCTTTATGAATAAACTCTTAGTTCGATACTCATAATGGGCACAGCTCGATGTAGCTTTATCAATAAACTCTTACTTCCATACTCATAACGGGCACAGCTCGATGTAGCTTTATCAATAAAGACTAGTTCGATACCCATGATGGGATCAGGCCCCGTGTAGTTTTATCAATAAACACTTAGTTCTATACCAATTATGCGCACAGCTCGAGGTAGCTTTATCAATAAACACCAGTTAATTTATCAATAAATACTGTGTTCGATACCTATGATGGGTACAGTTCGCATTTAGCTTTATCAATAAACACTTAGTTTGATACCCATGATGGGCATAACTTGCATATAGCTTTATCAATAAATACTTAGTTCGATACCAATGATGGGCACATTTCGCATGTATCTTTATCAATAAACACTTAGTTCGATACCCATAATGCGCACAGCTCGATGTAGCTTTATGAATAAACACTAGTTTATTTATCAATAAATACTCAGTTCGATACATATGATGGGCACAGTTCGCATTTAGCTTTATCAATACACACTTAGTTCGATACACATAATGCGCACAGCTTTATGTAGCTTTATCAATAAACACTAGTTAATTTATCAATAAATACTGAGTTCGATACCTATGATGTGTACAGTTCGCATTTACTTTATCAATAAACACTTAGTTTGATACCCATGATGGGCACATCTCGCATGTATCTTTATCAATTAACACTTAATTCGATACCCATAATGCGCACAGCTCATTGTAGCTTTATCAATAAACACTAGTTTATTTATGAATAAATACTGAGTTCGATACCTATGATGGGTACAGTTCGCATTTAGCTTTATCAATAAACACTTGGTTCTCTTCCCATGATGGGCGCTGCTCACATGTAGCTTTATCAATGAACTCTTAGTTCGATACTCATGATGGGTACAGCCCGCATCTAGCATTTTCAATAAATATTGAGTTCGATACCAATGATGGGTACCGCTCGCATATTCCTTTATCAATGAACACTTAGTTCGATACCCCTGATGGGCACAATTCACATGTAGCTTTTTTAATAAACTCCTAGTTCGATATTTATAATGGCCCAGCTCGATGTAGCTTTATCAATAAACACTTAGTTCGATACCCATGATGAGCACAGTTCGATGTAGCTTTATCAATAAACACTTAGTTCGACACCCATAATGGGCACAGCTTGCATTAGTTTTATCAATAAACACTTGGTTTAATACCCATCATAGGTATCGAACTCAGTATTTATTCATAAATAAACTAGTGTTTATTGATAAAGCTACAATGAGCTGTGCGCATTATGGGTATCGAATTAAGTGTTAATTGATAAAGATACATGCGAGATGTGCCCATCATGGGTATCAAAATAAGTGTTTATTGATAAAGTAAATGCGAACTGTACACATCATAGGTATCGAACTCAGTATTTATTGATAAATTAACTAGTGTTTATTGATAAAGCTACATAAAGCTGTGCGCATTATGTGTATCGAACTAAGTGTGTATTGATAAAGCTACATGCGAGCTGTTCCCATCATGGGTATCAAACCAAGTGTTTATTGATAAAACTAATGCAAGCTGTGCCCATTATGGGTGTCGAACTAAGTGTTTATTGATAAAGCTACATCGAGCTGTGCCCATCATGGGTATCGAACTAAGTGTTTATTGATAAAGCTACATCGAGGTGTGCACATTATGAGTATCGAAGTAAGAGTTTATTGATAAAGCTACATGCGAGCTGTTCCCATCATGGGTATCAAACTAATTGTTTAATGATAAAACTACATGGGTCCTGTTCCCATCATGGGTATCAAACCAAGTGTTTATTGATAAAACTAATGCAAGCTGTGCCCATTATGGGTGTCGAACTAAGTGTTTATTGATAAAGCTACATCGAGCTGTGCCCATCATGGGTATCGAACTAAGTGTTTATTGATAAAGCTACATCGAGGTGTGCACATTATGAGTATCGAAGTAACAGTTTATTGATAAAGATACATGCGAGCTGTTCCCATCATGGGTATCGAACTAGTCTTTATTGATAAAGCTACATCGAGCTGTGCCCATTATGAGTATCGAACTAAGTGTTTGTTGGTAAAGCTACATGCGAGCTGTACCCATCATGGGTATAGAACTCAGTGTTTATAGATAAAACTACATGTGAACTTTACCCATCATGGGAATCGAACTAAGTGTTTATTGATAAATCTACATGCGAGCTGTGCCCATTATGAGTATCGAAGTAAGAGTTTATTGATAAAGCTACATCTGAGTTGTGCCCATCATCGGTATCGAACTAAGTGTTTATTGATAAAGCTACATACAAGCTGTGCCAATCATAACTATTGAACTAAGTATTTATTGATAAAGCTACATCGAGCATTGCCCATTATGAGTATCGAACTAAGAGTTTATTCATAAAGCTAAATGTGAGCTGTGCCCATCATGGGTATCGAACTCAGTATTTATTGATAAATTAACATCAAGCTGTGCGCATAATGTGTATCGAACTAAGTGTGTATTGATAAAGCTACATGCGAGCAGTTCCCATCATGGGTATCAAACCAAGTGTTTATTGATAAAACTAATGCAAGCTGTGCCCATTATGGGTGTCGAACTAAGTGTTTATTGAAAAAGCTACATCGAACTGTGCCCATCATGGGTATCGAACTAAGTGTTTATTGATAAAACTACATCGAGCTGGGCCATTATAAATATCGAACTAGGAGTTTATTAAAAAAGCTACATGTGAGTTGTGCCCATCATCGGTATCGAACTAAGTGTTTATTGATAAAGCTACATGCGAGCTGTGCCCATCATCGGTATCGAACACAGTATTTATTGATAAAGCTAGATGCGGGTTGTACCCATCATGACTATCGAACTCAGTATTTATTGATTAAGCTACATGCGAGATTTACCCATCATGGGTATCGAACTAAGTGTTTATTCATAAAGCTACATGCGAGCTGTACCCATCATGGGTATAGAACTCAGTGTTTATAGATAAAGCTACATGTGAACTTTACCGATCATGGGAATCGAACTATGTGTTTATTGATAAAGCTACATGAGTTGTGTTACCATCATGGGTATCGAACTAAGTGTTCATTGATAAAGGAATATGCGAGCGGTACCCATCATTGGTATCGAACCCAATATTTATTGAAAATGCTAGATGCGGGCTGTACTCATCATGAGTATCGAACTAACAGTTCATTGATAAAGCTACATGCGAACTGTACCCATCATAGGTATCGAACTCAGTATTTATTCATAAATAAACTAGTGTTTATTGATAAAGCTACAATGAGCTGTGCGCATTATGTTTATCGAATTAAGTGTTAATTGATAAAGATACATGCGAGATGTGCCCATCATGGGTATCAAATTAAGTGTTTGTTGATAAAGTAAATGCGAACTGTACACATCATAGGTATCGAACTCAGTATTTATTGATAAATTAACTAGTGTTTATTGATAAAGCTACATGCGAGCTGTTCCCATCATGGGTATCAAACCAAGTGTTTATTGATAAAACTAATGCGAGCTGTGCCCATTATGGGTATCGAACTAAGTGTTTATTGATAAAGCTACATAGATGTGTGCACTTTATGAGTATCGAAGTAAGAGTTAATTGATAAAGCTACATGCGAGCTGTTCCCATCATGGGTATCGAACTAGTCTTTATTGATAAAGCTACATCGAGCTGTGCCCATTATGAGTATCGAAGTAAGTGTTTATTGGTAAAGCTACATGCGAGTTGTACCCATCATGGGTATAGAACTCAGTGTTTATAGATAAAGCTACATGTGAACTTTACCCATCATGGGAATCGAACTAAGTGTTTATTGATAAATCTACATGCGAGCTGTGCCCATCATGAGTATCGAAGTAAGAGTTTATTGATAAAGCTACATCTAAGTTGTGCCCATCATCGGTATCGAACTAAGTGTTTATTGATAAAGCTACATACAAGCTGTGCCAATCATAACTATTCAACTAAGTATTTATTGATAAAGCAACATCGAGCTGTGCGCATTATGTGTATCGAATTAAGTGTGTATTGATAAAGCTACATGCGAGCAGTTCCCATCATGGGTATCAAACCAAGTGTTTATTGATAAAGCTACATGTGAGCTGTGCCCATCATGGGTATCGAACTAAGAGTTCATTGATAAAGATACATGTGAGCAGCGCCCATCATGGGTAGAGAACCAAGTGTTTATTAAAAGGTTAATGCGAACTGTACACATCATATGTATCGAACTGAGTATTTATTGATAAATAAACTAGTGTTTATTCATAAAGCTACATCGAGCTGTGCGCATTATGGGTATCGAACTAAGTGTTTATTGATAAAGGTACATGCGAGATGTGCCCATCATTTGTATCGAACTAAGTATTTATTGATAAAGCTATATGCAAGTTTTGCCCATCATGGGTATCAAACTAAGTGTTTATTGATAAAGCTAAATGCGAACTGTACCCATCATAGGTATCGAACTCAGTATTTATTGATAAATTAACTGGTGTTTATTGATAAAGCTACATCGAGCTGTGCGCATTATGAATATAGAACTAAGTGTTTATTGATAAAACTACACGGGACCTGTTCCCATCATGGGTATCAAACCAAGTGTTTATTGATAAAACTAATGCGAGCTGTGCCCATTATGGGTGTCGAACTAAGTGTTTATTGATAAAGCTACATCGAGGTGGGCCCATTATGAGTATCAAAGTAACAGTTTATTGATAAAGCTACATGCGAGCTGTTCCCATCATAGGTATCGAACTAGTCTTTATTGATAAAGCTACATCGAGCTGTGCCCATTATGAGTATGGAAGTAAGAGTTTATTGATAAAGCTAAATGCAGGCTGTGCCCATCATGAGTATCGAACTAAGTGTTTATTGATAAAGCTACATGCGAGCTATACCCATCATGGGTATAGAACTCAGTGTTTATAGATAAAACTACATGTGAACTTTACCCATCATGGGAATCGAACTAAGTGTTTATTGAAAAAGCTACATGCGAGCTGTGCCCATTATGAGTATCGAAGTAAGAGTTTATTGATAAAGCTACATCTGAGTTGTGCCCATCATAGGTATCGAACTAAGTGTTTATTGATAAATCTACATGCGAGCTGTGCCCATCATGGGTATAAAACTAAGTGTTTATTGATAAAGCTAAATCCCAACTGCACCCTTCATAGGTATCGAACTCAGTATTTATTGATAAAGCTAAATGCGGACGGTACCCGTCATGGGTATCAAACTAAGTATTTATTAATAAAGCTACGGATAAGCTGTGCCTATCATGGGTCTCGAGATATGTGTATATTGATAAAGCTACATACAAGCTGTGCCAATCATAACTATTGAACTAAGTGTTTATCGATAACGCTACATCGAGCTGTGCCCATTATGAGTATCGAACTAAGAGTTTATTCATAAAACTAAATGTGAGCTGTGCCCATCATCGGTATCGAACACAGTATTTATTGATAAAGCTAGATGCGGGTTGTACCCATCATGACTATCGAACTCAGTATTTATTGATTAAGCTACATGCGATTTTTACCCATCATGGGTATCGAACTAAGTGTTTATTGATAAAGTTACATGCCAGTTTTGCCCGTCATGGGTATCAAACTAAATGTTTATCCAAAAAGCTAAATGCGAACTCTACCCATCATAGGTATCGAACGCAGTATTTACTGATAAATAAACTAGTGTTTGTTGATAAAGCTACATCGAGCTGTGTGCATTATGAATATCGAACTAAGTGTTTATTGATAAAGCTACATGCGAGCTGTACCCATCATGGGTATAGAACTCAGTGTTTATAGATAAAGCTACATGTGAACTTTACCTATCATGGATATCGAACTATGTGTTTATTGATAAAACTACATGGGACCTGTTCCCATCATGGGTATCGAACTAAGTGTTTATTGATAAAGGAATATGCGAGCTGTTCCCCTCATGGGTATCAAACCAAGTGTTTATACCCTTGGATAAAGATAGATGCGAGCGGTATCCTGGGTGTACCCATCATGAGTATCGACCTAAGAGTTCATTGATAAAGCTGCATGTGAGCTGTGCCCATCATGGGTATCGAACAAAGTGTTTATTGATAAAGTTACATGCGAGCTGTACCCATCATCGGTATCGAACTCAGTATTTATTAATAATGCTAGATGCGGGCTTTTCCCATCATGGGTATCGAACTAAGATTTTATGGATAAAGCTACATGCGAGCTGTGCCCATGATGGGTTTGGAACTAAGTGTTTATTGATAAAGATACATGCGAGCTGTGCCCATGATGGGTTTGGAACTAAGTGTTTATTGATAAAGCTGGATGCGAGTGGTACCCATCATCGGTATGCAACTCAGTATTTATTGATAATGCTAGATGCGGGCTTTTCCCATCATGGGTATCGAACTAAGATTTTATGGATAAAGCTACATGCGAGCTGTGCCCATGATGGGTTTGGAACTAAGTGTTTATTGATAAAGATACATGCGAGCTGTGCCCATGATGGGTTTGGAACTAAGTGTTTATTGATAAAGCTGGATGCGAGTGGTACCCATCATCGGTATGCAACTCAGTATTTATTGATAAAGCTAGATGTGTGCTGTTCCCATCATGAGTATCGAACTCAGTATTTATTGATAAAGCTAGACGCGGGCTATACCCATCATGAGAATTGAACTATCTGTTTATGGATAAAGCTACATGCGAACTGTTCCCATCAAGAGTATCGAACTAATTATTGATAAAGCTACATCGAGCTGTACCCATTATGGGTATCGAACTAAGTGTTTATTCATAAATATGCATGTGAGATGTGCCCATCATGGGTATCAAACGAAGTGTTTATTGATACAACTAATGCGAGCTGTCCCCATCATGCGAGTCGAACCAAGTGTTTATTGATAAAGCTACTTTCGAGCTTTACCCATCATCGATATCGTACTCATTATTTTTTGATGAAGCTAGATGCGGGCTGTACCCATCATGAGTATCAAACTCAGTATATATTGATAAAGCTACATGGGAGCGGTTCCCATCATGAGTATCAAACTAAGTGTTTATTGATAAAGCTACATACCAGCTATGCACATCATGGGGGTCGAAAGTTTTTATTGATAAAGCTAGATGCGAGCAGTACCCATCATCGGTATCGAACTCAGTATTTATTGATAAATAAACTAGTGTTTGCTGATAAAGCTACATCGAGCTGTGCGCATTATGGATATCGAACTAAGTGTTTATTGATAAAGCTACATGCGAGCTGTACCCATCATGGGTATAGAAATCCGTTTTTATTCATAAAGCTACATGTGACGTGTTCCCATCATGGGTATCGAACTAAGTGTTTATTCATAAAGCAATATGCGAGCTGTTCTTATCATGGGTTTCAAACCAAGTGTTTATTGATAAAGCTAGATGCGAGCAGTACCCATCATCGGTATCGAACTCAATATTTATTGATAAAGCTATACCCTGGCTGTACCCATCATGAGTATCGACCTAAGAGTTCATTGATAAAGCTACATGCTGGCTATAGCGATCATCGGTATCGAACTCAGTATTTATTGATAAATAAACTAGTGTTTGCTGATAAAGCTACATCGAGCTGTGCGCATTATGGATATCGAACTAAGTGTTTATTGATAAAGCTACATCCGAGCGGTACCCATCATCGATATCGAACTCAGTATTTATTGATAAAGCTAGATGCGGGCTGTACCCATCATGAGTATCAAACTCAGTATATATTAATAAAGCTACATGGGACCTGTTCCCATCATGAGTATCAAACTAAGTGTTTATTGATAAAGCTACATACCAGCTATGCACATCATGGGTGTCGAACTCAGTATTGATAAATAAACTAGTGTTTGTTGATAAAGCTACATCGAGCTGTGCCCATCATAGGTATCGAACTAAGTGTTTATTGATAAAGCTACATATGAGCTCTGCTCATCATGGGTATCGAACTAAATGTTTATTGATAAAGCTACATGCGAATATACCATCTTTCAGTATACCACAATTTTTTTTTTTAAATGCCGCATTAGTTATTATTTTAATAGGATTTGAAAGAGACACTATCAAGGACATTCAAGTTTTGGTTTTTCACGCCCTTTCAATTAACTTAAAACTAAATGTGTTTACAATCTAATTTTTTTTTATATTTATTTTAAAATATCCTGCAGTTGAGACTTCTGGGATTGTTTTCCAACGAGGATGCATATAGACAACAACCATCTTCTGAACCACTAATGATGGGTATCGACAAAGAAATAAGACAAACAAAGAAGTGTAATCAACCTCACACACATCAGATCAGTGAGAAAGAATAAACGATAGTAACAGAGACCTGAATTACATCAGTGAGGAAAGTAAAACTGTACGAAAAGGGACGTAAATTACATCAGTGAGGAAAGTAGAAACTGTACGAAAAGGGACATAAATTACATCAGTGAGGAAAGTAGAAACTGTACGAAGAGAGACATAAATTACATCTGTGAGAAAAGTAGAAACTTTACGAAAAGGGACGTAAATTACATCAGTGAGGAAAGTAGAAACTTTACGAAAAGGGACGTAAATTAGATCTGTGAAAAAAGAGAAACGGTATCAACAGATCTACTTTTTTATGGTTTCTGCTCCAATATCTTTCTTTGACGTCATTATTTTTATCTAATTTCTGTGGCTCGTCCTCCAAGGTGTGTTGCTTAATTTTAATTTTTCTAATATTTCGTCATGATTGTATAATAGTGTTCAAGATTTACAGTCTTCGAATATGTTTGATTTATAATAAACAAGAGGAACCCTCAACATCCGCGGGACTTAGTCAGACTTAGAGTGAATTAATCTATGAGACCTTTGTTTCCATTTTTTTTAGCTGTATTTTTGTGCACTAGCAGTATGAAGTGCAGAGCATACGTATATCAGATTCAATTTTGTCGCTCATCAGGATCTATACCAGCCTACCCTCAAGTTGAAACTCTTTTAAGCAAAGTTAGCGTCATTAAATCCATGAGTCCTTGGGCGTGGTCAAATACATCAATCATATGGTGTGACCTTTTGATTCCAAAAGCGTAACTAGATCTCAAATCGGTCAATACACAACAGTGCTATGAACTAAAAGTTTGTTCTTGGAAAAACAAAGAAAGAAAGAAACACATAGCTTTTCTATGAGCAGCTATGCAGTAGCGAATAAAGGGAAGATGAACGAAGCTATTTAAATACATGTAACGTGCCTAATCTATAGATTGTCGCTGATGGAACTTAGTACCACAAAAGCTTAACTTCATAATGGATATATATATATATATATATATCCAGGCACGTGGTATCTAGATTATGTAGATATAGTTGCTACTGTAGACGAAAATTCGACGCGAGTATCACGCAAAAAAAAATATTCAAAGAAAGAAATTTTCAAAAATTACCTAAGATCGAATTTGTAATCTTACTCACCTAATCACGTTTTCTAAGAAAAGGAAAGAACTATTGGTCAGTTTGTATATACAGTATCGCACCTTAGTTGTAGTAAAAAAAAAAAAATATTCCAGTAAAAGTGTTCACCGTTTAGTTGGTAATGCTAGAAGTAACTGAATAGTTTTATAATTGCTTCAAAGTGGCGTAGAGGGCGTGCATGTTAGTAGCGTAAAGAACTATAATATTATTATAACACTTCAGTTAATTTTGAAAAATTGGAGGTCGTTAAAGCATTTACTAATCTAAATTTATTTGTTCAGTAGGAGAACTGTTGTTTTTAAACAATGTATTTAACATGTTAATCTCTTGAAAAGAACAGTGCAACACAAACTGTTTTCGGAAAACTTGTTCTCTCTTATGATAGCACGTTAAGACGAATAACGTTCATATAGTCACTTGCCATACTGAACTGCTCATGGAGAGCTCTTACGCACCAGCCCTTTTCAGGACATAGACATCTTTCAAACACCAACATTTATACCGACCGAGTTATAGGATAATCACGGTAATTAGTTAAACCTGCGGTTGACATGAACTGGATGACCGTATTTAACGGTTACATCTAGAAATTAAAGTGGACTATTTGACCATAGATATTGATTAATTATTTAGTTGAATGTGAACCACAGTTATTGATTAAATCTTGAAGTTATAAATGGTTAATCGTAGCTATTGGTTAAATCTTTAAATTAATGTGAACTGGTTGATCGTAGCCATTGATTAAATCTTAAATCTTTTCATATAATGTTCAGTGTGGACTGATGTGTTTTTGTTTTGTTTTTTGGCAACAGTCCAAATCTCGATGTTAGTTTCAGGCTTGACGCTAAACAGTAAATCAAATATTCTACCATCGACGTAGTTATTTGTCCATATACGTAGGACAGCAGCAGAGATGAAAAGGAACAAAACCTTTTTTTGTTGTTAATTTCTTGTTTCTCTAGTGCCTGCAGATTGTATCATCCTATCCTTACCAAATCTAGTGCCTGCAGATTGTATCATCCTATCCTTACCAAATCTAGTGCCTGCAGATTGTATCATCCTATCCTTAACAAAACAGAGGAGATGGCCTTGTGAAAAACTTTCATACATTCAAGTCACAGGATATAGATAGATTTATTTTTAATGTTTATCAACTCACATGGGTTCAGTCTCCCCAATTATAGTTTAATTCTCTAGGTTTACTGTTTAATTTTTGTAAGTTAATTTATTTTATCTTATTGTTTACCCCATGTGGGTTTAGTATATTACATCTTATTGTTGAACCCTCGTAGGCTAAGGTATTCCATCTTATTGTTGAACCCTCGTAGGCTAAGGTATTCCATCTTACTGTTTTCTTCTCATGAGCTAAGTAAGTCTCCTCTTGGTATTTTATACAGAAACTAATAGTCAAAGAAAGGTAATAATTTTTTACCTTTTCTTAAAAGAGAAACAATTGTATCCTGTATATTGTAATTGGTACACATTCGAAAGGATAAAACTATTGTGTTATCATATGTTATTATATGGTTTATTTACATAGTTTGTTGTTACAGTTACTCGTTTGTTTGAAGCACATTTTGAGCATAATAGATTGACATTTCATTCGGATTTGTAAACTGGATTTTAAAGAAGTCTTATAAATTAGACTTTTAGAGAAAACTCACCTTTACAATCTATGGAATTTGCTTATTTATTTGACAACGTTTCAAGCAAACGGTTTCTTTCAATCCATATAAAAGCCTGTCGGTTAATTACAATTACAGGAACGTTTCGAAATGAAACACTACACAAAACAGATTACGTCCACGTATTAGGTCAAGATGCACATATTGAAACTTTGATTAGATTAGCTGGATAAGTTTTATAGTTAGTTGTCGTTTCTTTTGTTGCCAGATTCTATAAATATGTAAAGGATGTACCCATGGGAACACAAATGGGTCTGTTGTTTACTTTGAAGATTGTATGTTTTATAACAGTACAGGAACCCTCCCTGCATTATGTTCTAGACATACATAGGTTATATTTTCAGTATATTTACATGAAGTAATAACGAGCTCGATCATTTTGTCAACAATCATTCTAACACACGTCTTCACACCGAACTACTTCTTGACATGAGTATTTCAGAGCTTAGTGGTAAAAATCTGATGACGTCTCAACATTACAAAATCATCAAGAGAATCCCAATCCCAGATTACGTAGCGACCAAGATTATAATAGAAAATCTATCAACGTGTTATACTCTCTAAAAACGTGGCTAGCACACTTCATCACACTAAAGGCAATCTATGTACTGACAATAAACATGGCTACGCTACTTCTTTACAGTAAAGACAAACTACAAACTAACTATAGATGTGGCTACGCTACTTCTTCACAGTAAAGATAAACTACAAACTAACTATAGATGTGGCTACGCTACTTCTTCGCAGTAAAGATAAACTACAAACTAACTATAGATGTGGCTACGCTACTTCTTCACAGTAAAGATAAACTACAAACTAACTATAGATGTGGCTACGCTACTTCTTCGCAGTAAAGATAAACTACAAACTAACTATAGATGTGGCTACGCTACTTCTTCGCAGTAAAGATAAACTACAAACTAACTATAGATGTGGCTACGCTACTTCTTCGCAGCAAAGATAAACTACAAACTAACTATAGATGTGGCTACGCTACTTCTTCACAGTAAAGATAAACTACAAACTAACTATAGATGTGGGTACGCTACTTCTTCACAGTAAAGACAAACTACAAACTAACTATAGATGTGGCTACGCTACTTCTTCACAGTAAAGATAAACTACAAACTAACTATAGATGTGGCTACGCTACTTCTTCACAGTAAAGATAAACTACAAACAAACTATAGATGTGGCTACGCTACTTCTTCACAGTAAAGACAAACTACAAACTAACCATAAATGTGGCTACGCTACTTCTTCACAGTAAAGACAAACTACAAACTAACTATAGATGTGGTTACGCTACTTTTTCACAGTAAAGAGAAACTACAAACTAACTATAGATGTGGTTACGCTACTTCTTCACAGTAAAGACAAACTACAAGCTAACTATAAATGTGGCTACGCTACTTCTTCACAGTAAAGACAAACTACAAGCTAACTATAAATGTGGCTACGCTACTTCTTCACAGTAAAGACAAACTACAAACTAACTATAGATGTGGCTACGCTACTTCTTCACAGTAAAGACAAACTACAAGCTAACTATAAATGTGGCTACGCTACTTCTTCACAGTAAAGACAAACTACAAACTAACTATAGATGTGGCTACGCTACTTCTTCACAGCAAAGATAAACTACAAACTAACTATAGATGTGGCTACGCTACTTCTTCACAGTAAAGACAAACTACAAACTAACTATAGATGTGGCTACGCTACTTCTTCACAGTAAAAATAAACTACAAACTAACTATAGATGTGGCTACGCTACTTCTTCACAGTAAAGACAAACTACAAACTAACCATAGATGTGGCTACGCTACTTCTTCACAGTAAAGACAAACTACAAACTAACTATAGATGTGGCTACGCTACTTCTTCACAGTAAAGATAAACTACAAACTAACCATAAATGTGGCTACGCTACTTCTTCACAGTAAAAATAAACTACAAACTAACCATAGATGTGGCTACGCTACTTCTTCACAGTTTAGACAAACTACAAACTAACTATAGATGTGGCTACGCTACTTCTTCACAGTAAAGACAAACTACAAGCTAACTATAAATGTGGCTACGCTATTCCTTCGCAGTAAAGATAAACTACAAACTAACTATAGATGTGGCTACGCTACTTCTTCACAGTAAAGACAAACTACAAACTAACTATAGATGTGGCTACGCTACTTCTTTACAGTAAAGATAAACTACAAACTAACTATAGATGTGGCTACGCTACTTCTTCACAGTTTAGATAAACTACAAACTAACTATAGATGTGGCTACGCTACTTCTTCACAGTAAAGACAAACTACAAACTAACTATAGATGTGGCTACGCTACTTCTTCGCAGTAAAGATAAACTACAAACTAACTATAGATGTGGCTACGCTACTTCTTTGCAGAAAAGATAAACTACAAACTAACTAAAGATGTGGCTACGCTACTTCTTCACAGTAAAGACAAACTACAAACTAACTATAGATGTGGCTACGCTACTTCTTCACAGTAAAGTTAAACTACAAACTAACTATAGATGTGGCTACGCTACTTCTTCACAGTAAAGACAAACTACAAACTAACTATAGATGTGGCTACGCTACTTCTTCACAGTAAAGACAAACTACAAACTAACTATAGATGTGGCTACGCTACTTCTTCGCAGTAAAGATAAACTACAAACTAACTATAGATGTGACTACGCTACTTCTTCGCAGTAAAGATAAACTACAAACTAACTATAGATTGGCTACGCTACTTCTTCACAGTAAAGACAAACTACAAACTAACTATAGATGTGGCTACGCTACTTCTTTACAGTAAAGATAAACTACAAACTAACTATAGATGTGGCTACGCTACTTCTTCACAATAAAGATAAACTACAAACTAACTATAGATGTGGCTACGCTACTTCTTCACAGTAAAGACAAACTACAAACTAACTATAGATGTGGCTACGCTACTTCTTCGCAGTAAAGATAAACTACAAACTAACTATAGATGTGACTACGCTACTTCTTTGCAGTAAAGATAAACTACAAACTAACTATAGATTTGGCTACGCTACTTCTTCACAGTAAAGACAAACTACAAACTAACTATAGATGTGGCTACGCTACTTCTTCACAGTAAAGACAAACTACAAACTAACTATAGATGTGGCTACGCTACTTCTTCACAGTAAAGACAAACTACAAACTAACTATAGATGTGGCTACGCTACTTCTTCACAGTAAAGATAAACTACAAACTAACTATAGATGTGGCTACGCAACTTCCTCACAGTAAAGATAAACTACAAACTAACTATAGATGTGGCTACGCTACTTCTTCACAGTAAAGACAAACTACAAACTAACTATAGATGTGGCTACCCTACTTCTTCACAGTAAAGACAAACTATAAACTGACTATAGATGTGGCTACGCTACTTCTTCACAGTAAAGACAAACTACAAACTAACTATAGATGTGGCTACGCTACTTCTTCACAGTAAAGACAAACTACAAGCTAACTATGGATGTGGCTACGCTACTTCTTTACAGTAAAGATAAACTACAAACTAACTACAGATGTGGCTACGCTACTTCTTCACAGTAAAGACAAACTACAAACTAACTATAGATGTGGCTACGCTACTTCTTCACAGTAAAGACAAACTACAATTTAACTATAAATGTGGCTACGCTACTTATTCACAGTAAAGACAAACTACAAACTAACTATAGATGTGGCTACGCTACTTCTTCGCAGTAAAGATAAACTACAAACTAACTATAGATTGGCTACGCTACTTCTTCACAGTAAAGACAAACTACAAACTAACTATAGATGTGGCTACGCTACTTCTTTACAGTAAAGATAAACTACAAACTAACTATAGATGTGGCTACGCTACTTCTTCACAATAAAGATAAACTACAAACTAACTATAGATGTGGCTACGCTACTTCTTCACAGTAAAGACAAACTACAAACTAACTATAGATGTGGCTACGCTACTTCTTCGCAGTAAAGATAAACTACAAACTAACTATAGATGTGACTACGCTACTTCTTTGCAGTAAAGATAAACTACAAACTAACTATAGATTTGGCTACGCTACTTCTTCACAGTAAAGATAAACTACAAACTAACTATAGATGTGGCTACGCTACTTCTTCACAGTAAAGACAAACTACAAACTAACTATAAATGTGGCTACGCTACTTCTTCACAGTAAAGACAAACTACAAACTAACTATAGATGTGGCTACGCTACTTCTTCACAGTAAAGATAAACTACAAACTAACTATAGATGTGGCTACGCTACTTCCTCACAGTAAAGATAAACTACAAACTAACTATAGATGTGGCTACGCTACTTCTTCACAGTAAAGACAAACTACAAACTAACTATAGATGTGGCTACCCTACTTCTTCACAGTAAAGACAAACTATAAACTGACTATAGATGTGGCTACGCTACTTCTTTACAGTAAAGACAAACTACAAACTAACTATAGATGTGGCTACGCTACTTCTTCACAGTAAAGACAAACTACAAGCTAACTATGGATGTGGCTACGCTACTTCTTTACAGTAAAGATAAACTACAAACTAACTACAGATGTGGCTACGCTACTTCTTCACAGTAAAGATAAACTACAAACTAACTATAGATGTGGCTACGCTACTTCTTTACAGTAAAGACAAACTACAAACTAACTATAGATGTAGCTACGCTACTTCTTCGCAGTAAAGATAAACTACAAACTAACTATAGATGTGGCTACGCTACTTCTTTGCAGTAAAGATAAACTACAAACTAACTAAAGATGTGGCTACGCTACTTCTTCACAGTAAAGACAAACTACAAAGTAACTATAGATGTGGCTACGCTATTTCTTCACAGTAAAGTTAAACTACAAACTAACTATAGATGTGGCTACGCTACTTCTTCACAGTAAAGACAAACTACAAATTAACTATAGATGTGGCTACGCTACTTCTTCACAGTAAAGACAAACTACAAGCTAACTATAAATGTGGCTACGCTACTTCTTCACAGTAAAGACAAACTACAAACTAACTATAGATGTGGCTACGCTATTTCTTCGCAGTAAAGATAAACTACAAACTAACTATAGATTGGCTACGCTACTTCTTCACAGTAAAGACAAACTACAAACTAACTATAGATGTGGCTACGCTACTTCTTCACAGTAAAGACAAACTACAAGCTAACTATAAATGTGGCTACGCTACTTCTTCACAGTAAAGACAAACTACAAACTAACTATAGATGTGGCTACGCTATTTCTTCGCAGTAAAGATAAACTACAAACTAACTATAGATTGGCTACGCTACTTCTTCACAGTTTAGACAAACTACAAACTAACTATAGATGTGGCTACGCTACTTCTTCACAGTTTAGATAAACTACAAACTAACTATAGATGTGGCTACGCTACTTCTTCACAGTAAAGATAAACTACAAACTAACTATAGATGTGGCTACGCTACTTCTTCACAGTAAAGACAAACTACAAACTAACTATAGATGTGGCTACGCTACTTCTTCGCAGTAAAGATAAACTACAAACTAACTATAGATGTGACTACGCTACTTTTTTGCAGTAAAGATAAACTACAAACTAACTATAGATTTGGCTACGCTACTTCTTCACAGTAAAGACAAACTACAAACTAACTATAGATGTGGCTACGCTACTTCTTCACAGTAAAGACAAACTACAAACTAACTATAGATGTGGCTACGCTACTTCTTCACAGTAAAGACAAACTACAAACTAACTATAGATGTGGCTACGCTACTTCTTCACAGTAAAGATAAACTACAAACTGACTATAGATGTGGCTACGCTACTTCTTCACAGTAAAGATAAACTACAAACTAACTATAGATGTGGCTACGCTACTTCTTCACAGTAAAGACAAACTACAAACTAACTATAGATGTGGCTACGCTACTTCTTCACAGTAAAGACAAACTATAAACTGACTATAGATGTGGCTACGCTACTTCTTCACAGTAAAGACAAACTACAAACTAACTATAGATGTGGCTACGCTACTTCTTCACAGTAAAGACAAACTACAAACTAACTATGGATGTGGCTACGCTACTTCTTTACAGTAAAGATAAACTACAAACTAACTACAGATGTGGCTACGCTACTTCTTCACAGTAAAGATAAACTACAAACTAACTATAGATGTGGCTACGCTACTTCTTCACAGTAAAGACAAACTACAAACTAACTATAGATGTGGCTACGCTACTCCTTCGCAGTAAAGATAAACTACAAACTAACTATAGATGTGGCTACGCTACTTCTTTGCAGTAAAGATAAACTACACACTAACTATAGATGTGGCTACGCTACTTTTTCACAGTAAAGACAAACTACAAACTAACTATAGATGTGGCTACGCTACTTCTTCACAGTAAAGACAAACTACAAACTAACTATATATGTGGCTACGCTACTTCTTCACAGTAAAGACAAACTACAAACTAACTATAGATGTGGCTACGCTACTTTTTCACAGTAAAGACAAACTACAAGCTAACTATAAATGTGGCTACGCTACTTCTTCACAGTAAAGACAAACTACAAACTAACTATAGATGTGGCTACGCTACTTCTTCACAGTAAAGACAAACTACAAACTAACTATAGATGTGGCTACGCTACTTCTTCGCAGTAAAGATAAACTACAAACTAACTATAGATGTGACTACGCTACTTCTTTGCAGTAAAGATAAACTACAAACTAACTATAGATTTGGCTACGCTACTTCTTCACAGTAAAGACAAACTACAAACTAACTATAGATGTGGCTACGCTACTTCTTCACAGTAAAGATAAACTACAAACTAACTATAGATGTGGCTACGCTACTTCTTCACAGTAAAGACAAACTACAAACTAACTATAGATGTGGCTACGCTACATCTTCACAGTAAAGACAAACTATAAACTGACTATAGATGTGGCTACGCTACTTCTTCACAGTAAAGACAAACTACAAACTAACTATAGATGTGGCTACGCTACTTCTTCACAGTAAAGACAAACTACAAGCTAACTATGGATGTGGCTACGCTACTTCTTTACAGTAAAGATAAACTACAAACTAACTACAGATGTGGCTACGCTACTTCTTCACAGTAAAGATAAACTACAAACTAACTATAGATGTGGCTACGCTACTTCTTCACAGTAAAGACAAACTACAAACTAACTATAGATGTGGCTACGCTACTCCTTTGCAGTAAAGATAAACTACAAACTAACTATAGATGTGGCTACGCTACTTCTTTGCAGTAAAGATAAACTACACACTAACTATAGATGTGGCTACGCTACTTTTTCACAGTAAAGACAAACTACAAACTAACTATAGATGTGGCTACGCTACTTCTTCACAGTAAAGACAAACTACAAACTAACTATAGATGTGGCTACGCTACTTCTTCACAGTAAAGACAAACTACAAACTAACTATAGATGTGGCTACGCTACTTCTTCACAGTAAAGACAAACTACAAGCTAACTATAAATGTGGCTACGCTACTTCTTCACAGTAAAGACAAACTACAAATTAACTATAGATGTGGCTACGCTACCTCTTCACAGTAAAGACAAACTACAAACTAACTATAGATGTGGCTACGCTACTTCTTCACAGTAAATATAAACTACAAACTAACTATAGATGTGGCTACGCTACTTCTGCACAGTAAAGACAAACTACAAACTAACTATAAATGTGGCTACGCTACTTCTTCACTGTAAAGACAAACTACAAACTAACTATAGATGTGGCTACGCTACTTCTTCACAGTAAAGACAAACTACAAACTAACTATAGATGTGGCTACGCTACTTCTTCACAGTAAAAATAAACTACAAACTAACTATAGATGTGGCTACGCTACCTCTTCACAGTAAAGACAAACTACAAACTAACCATAGATGTGGCTACGCTACTTCTTCACAGTAAAGACAAACTACAAACTAACTATAGATGTGGCTACGCTACTTCTTCACAGTAAAGATAAACTACAAACTAACTATAGATGTGGCTACGCTACTTCTGCACAGTAAAGACAAACTACAAACTAACTATAAATGTGGCTACGCTACTTCTTCACAGTAAAGACAAACTACAAACTAACTATAGATGTGGCTACGCTACTTCTTCACAGTAAAGACAAACTACAAACTAACTATAGATGTGGCTACGCTACTTCTTCACAGTAAAGACAAACTACAAGCTAACTATAAATGTGGCTACGCTACTTCTTCACAGTAAAGATAAACTACAAACTAACTATAGATGAGGCTACGCTACTTCTTCACAGTAAAGATAAACTACAAACTAACTATAGATGTGGCTACGCTACTTCTTCGCAGTAAAGATAAACTACAAACTAACTATAGATGTGGCTACGCTACTTCTTCACAGTAAAGATAAACTACAAACTAACTATAGATGTGGCTACGCTACTTCTTCACTGTAAAGATAAACTACAAACTAACTATAGATGTGGCTACGCTACTTCTTCACAGTAAAGATAAACTACAAACTAACTATAGATGTGGCTACGCTACTTCTTCGCAGTAAAAATAAACTACAAACTAACTATAGATGTGGCTACGCTACTTCTTCACAGTAAAAATAAACTACAAACTAACTATAGATGTGGCTACGCTACTTCTTCACAGTAGAGACAAACTACAAACTAACTATAGATGTGGCTACGCTACTTCTTCACAGTAAAGATAAACTACAAACTAACTATAGATGTGGCTACGCTACTTCTTCACAGTAAAAATAAACTACAAACTAACTATAGATGTGGCTACGCTACTTCTTCACAGTAAAGACAAACTACAAACTAACTATAGATGTGGCTACGCTACTTTTTCACAGTAAAGATAAACTACAAACTAACTATAGATGTGGCTACGCTACTTCTTCACAGTAAAAATAAACTACAAACTAACCATAGATGTGGCTACGCTTCTTCTTCACAGTAAAGACAAACTACAAACTAACTATAGATGTGGCTACGCTACTTTTTCACAGTAAAGATAAACTACAAACTAACTATAGATGTGGCTACGCTACTTCTTCACAGTAAAGAAAATATACGAACTGACAATAAACATGGTTTTCCGACTTTATCACACTAAACATAATCTACACGCTCACCATAAAAGTGGCTAACCTACATCATCATGGTAAAGATAATCTACATAATAACTGTAAACGATGCTACCCTATTTTATAATACTAAAGATAATCCACATAATAACTGTATACGATGCTACCATATTTTATAGCACTAAAGATAATCTACATAATAATTGTAAACGAGGCTACCCTAGTTTATAACACTAAAGATAATCTACATAATAACTATAAACAAGGCTACCCTACTTTATAACACTAAAGATAATCTACATAATAATTGTAAACGAGGCTACCCTACTTTATAACACTAAAGATAATCTACATAATAACTATAAACAAGGCTACCCTACTTTATAACACTAAAGATAATCTACATAATAACTGTAAACGAGGCTACCCTACTTTATAACACTAAAGATAATCTACATAATAATTGTAAACGAGACTACCCTACTTTATAACACGAAAGATAATCTAGTATTTACTGTAAACGTGGATATCGTTGTTCATCACACTCCTGATAATATACGTACTGACAATAAACGTTTGAATTTAGGTTTATAAAAACACATTGGTTTAAATCATGTGTAATTGTAACATCAACAATATAGAGAGCAGAAAATTTCCAACTACGCACATCTATCCTCTCTTCAACCAAGACTTTTTTATTTTCGCTGGTCATCAATACATTTCCCTTACTAGCTTCACCTACACAACACACAGATAACACGTGTATTGGTCGACAACTTCCGCATTGTAACAGAACAAGAAACTTATCACATGTTCTCTAACAAATCTGTAAGTTCTTATAAAACAAACAATAACCTTAAAGATTTACTTGACATAGTCAGCCTCTGAACAACGTACAACTACTATCCGCTACTCAAGTTGGTACATACAGTTGTCAGAGCAGATGGAACATTTGCCTTTCTATTGATCAAAGAACATCCTTATCAATGTATTGTGAGAACTGTCATTTCATCGATACATCTAAATATTTATTTTATGTATTATTTATAACAACTGTGACCACATTTAGATAGATGAAACTAACTGTCCAATAACACTTTTACACAGCATCTTGAATAGAGATAAAACCGACCTCTAACTCGGCACTTCAACACAGGTAATCATTCAAAATTACTTATCTACGTCACGTACTATCAAGACCAATTAAAAAAGCTCAATCGAAAAGGAAGCAATTTTTAATTTGAGTTATTTTAATCCTTAACGGTTCAACCTTTATTAATTGACTTTTATTATAACATTTTTAAATACAATATATTTATTATTTTTAAATGTTTATATTATTTATTTCTTAGTTATATAAAGTGTTCTGGAGTTTTAATCATTTTAAAACTATTTTCTAATCACCAGCTCCTGTATACTGCTCTTACTGTATTGTTTAATACTGTTTGTGCTATTTAGTGTTTGGCTTTGTTTTCATCTATTGTCTCACTTTAAAACGTTCATGTTATTCTCATTAACTGACAGATTTGTGTTTGTCTTGAAAAATAAAATTCGCTCGAAACGCCAAGTTAAATAATTATTACCATATTTTAAAGATGTTGTTTTCATAAGAATTCCACTTTATTTTACTTGTATATACAGTTTAACGCGTGAGTGATTCAGGTTTGTGTATTTTAATATGTAGACATTTAATCTTCTTCTTGACTTTGATTGTTATAACAGTAGAAGAGACAAGTATAAACAAATCGAAGATATTCCTCTAGCAAAAAGCAGTAATCAAACAAATAGTAGTTACAATGTAATAACACAAGAGGTGCTAGCGTATATATAATAGGTTGGATGAGTCTACACGAGCATGCACTGGTGTGACGCGAGTTTAACCAGCAATTGCTAAGGAGAAAACAAATTCCCAAACTAAACGAAAACAAGGCTTCAGATACGAAAGCTGCATTAGGACTTTCTTATGAGAAGAACACGGGACTCGTTCGGGAAAACGATACAGAAAGTAACCATGAAATTGGATGAACCTGAATCCAAAGGTTTGTCCATTTTTGTTGTTACACTGCTTACCTTTACTTTTTCTTTTAATTTAATACAGAGTATCGATTAATTTATAAATAAACAACAACAATTACTTAAAGATAGTTATTCTTACTGAAACTTAAACTGAGAACATAGTTAAAATAGTTTCAAGCTTATTGACCTTCCAAGGACGTATTAATGTAATCCTTCCAAGGACGTATTAATGTAATCTACATGTTAAACTACTTATTGACCTTCCAAGGACGTATTAATGTAATCTACATGTTAAGCTACTTATTGACCTTCCAAGGACGTATTAATTTAATCTACATGTTCAGCTACTTATTGACCTTTCAAGGACGTATTAATGTAATCTACATGTTAAGCTACTTATTGACCATTCCAAGGATGTATTAATGTAGTTGACAGGTTGAGCTATTTATCGTTCTTCTTTCGGTAACATATTGTAATTCTACATGTTAAGCTACTTATTGACCTTCCAAGGGCGTATTAATGTCATCTACATGTTCAGCTACTTATTGACCTTTCAAGGACCTATTAATGTAATCTACATGTTCAGCTACTTATTGACCTTTCAAGGACGTATTAATGTAATCTACATGTTAAGCTACTTACTGACCATTCCAAGGACGTATTAATGTAATCTACATGTTAAGCTACTTATTGACCATTCCAAGGACGTATTAATGTAATCTACATGTTAAGCTACTTATTGACCTTTCAAGGATGTATTAATGTAAGCTACATGTTAAGCTACTTATTGACCATTCCAAGGATGTATTAATGTAGTTGACAGGTTGAGCTATTTATCGTTCTTCTTTCGGTAACATATTGTAATTCCTCAAAATCTTACCCTTAAATTTATATTAAAAACCATAAAGCGTTCAGACATTAATTACGAAGCAATACAGATAGTATACAGAACAGCAAAGACACATATTGATTTGTAAGCATAAGTTATTATAGCACTTTAATTGAGTATTTCTTGTTATGAATTTGAGTTCGTTGTTTTCGTAAGTAATACAATAAAATAAAGGTAAGATTTACTCAAGGTTCTCCTTTGAACCCTTTTATTAATATACCTAAATCGTTTGTGGGATATAAATTTAAGTTGTAAAATTCTATGTTTGATGATGGTACACCAGTAACATTTATCTCTCCTAATACAGAATAATTATAATTTAAAATAAAAAAATTGAAAACGATAATAAATTGAATTTTAAAATACGTTATCTATTAATATAGATATATGTAGATTAAAGAAGACGTTTGTTGTTGAGTTAAAAATAAAATCATTATGAATTAGTATGGTATTAAATTCTATGGTTACAGTAATGGGTGTGGGCATAATAAAAAAATTAAATTTTTGCAGATTAAAATCAGATGCTTTAAAAATATGTTGGCTTACAAACTGATAAAAAATTAGCCTGGAAACAACATGTTAATCAAATATTTTGTAAAAACATAAAAATCTTATCTATTCCCCCCCCCCTCTGTAGTGACACAGCGGTATGTCTTTGGACCTAGCAACTGAGTTTCGTTACCCATAGGCAGAGAGAGCACGGATAGCCCATTTTGTAGGGTATTAATAGTCCAGATGTTAAGAAATCTTTGTTTGTCATTGATAAAATCAGTAATTCAGTGTGGAATGTCCACTTTGGATGGAACTTGTCCAAATACACTAAAAGCAATTATTGTATCACAGAATATTACAACAAAAATACAACATTTTTGTGGAATTATAGAAATAAAACCATTTCCAAGAAATATATTTTACTGTCATTTTTCTTCTAGTAAATATATTAATTTTTAAAATATTATTATTAATAAATAATAAATGCTGTTAGTTACAAATACAAAATGATGTTTATACAGGGGTCAAAATACAAAATTCCAATTTTTAAAAACGAGGTTTTAATGTGTAATAGCTTTTGTTATTTAACACCAAATAGATTTAACCATAAAAATACATTTTTGTGGTAACAAAATGATCTATTGTAATTCAAGTTAAAAGTTCTTAGGTTTTGAATATATTTTAATATTTGTAATACCCGTATGTACCATATTAGAGTCTCGCTGATGTCTTTACTCAAACTGTATTGTTATATGTTAAAATAGTTCTAAATAATATTTTGTTTTAAAAGTGGTGTTTTTTGTATTCGCTTCTCAGAAATGTTCTACTTGCGAGCTGTGGATCGTGTGTTCGAATTCCGTGGAGGCGTTACTACACTTTGGCTAATCCCAATATCTGATAATAGAAGAGTAGCCCGAGAGCTGAGAGTGAGTAGTGTTGACTAGCCGTTTTTTTCTTTAGTTTACCACTACTGACTTATGTACGACTGGCACATATAGCACTCGAGTAGCTAAAACAAGATAAACAAAGAAACTTAGAAACGTTTGCGAAAATAAATCTTAAAATTTGATGTAGTATTAAATATTAAACCTTGGAAGAATTGAGCGGGTTAATTAAAAGTGTGTTTTTGAAGAGTACAGTTAGTGAAGTGTGAAGAAACTGGAAGATATTTTTTTTAGTTGTAAAGAAACAAGTTCACAGTATCGCCGACTAAACGTTTTGTTAGAAGAATACCAAATTTAGAAACGATAACTCATTTCTCTAAAAGTGTAAAAAATGAAATAAGAGAGACAGTGTACAAACTGACGAGAATAAGAACATTCACAGAATTTTATATAATGTACTGTGAACGAGATTATCACCTGACAGATAATACATGTTAAAACGAGCGATACGTTTTTGTAATTGTAATTAACACGTTATATTCATCGAGTGCTTCTAGGCACTTGAATCTTGGAATCTCCTTTGTTGTTTTTTTTACAACTTGGGCGAAAGCTTTTAAGTGCTTTACACACAATAACAACCTTTGTAGCTCACCATGACAACTTCAGTAAGTAACTATGGCAACTCAAATGTATTGCTTTCAATAAGTTAGTAAATATAAAGTATTCGTGTAACAATTTTACTAGTAGAGATTGTTTGTTTCAAAGATATTACTGGCTCCAAATCTCCGTAATTTTGAACTGACGTCAAAGGAACTGTGTATTTATTCGACAACATCCAGCGCAAATTGTCGAAATACTGTAAACTAATTACATGTTTATAAAGTATGTACGGCCACGTTGTGCGGATTTTGTTTTCGAGGTAACGGTAAGCGATCTATGGGCCTTTAGGTTCATAATTCACTAGGCCTGGCGCAGTCCAACAGAAACACGGATAATAATCAATACTTCTAAAGACAAACTGGTTTTTATTGTCATTTTCTTCGATCGAATTCACTTCGTTTTATGTAATTCAATTAAAATGCTCACAGATGTACATTGCACAACACAAATCAATCAAAATCGCATATATATTGTTTTGTTCTTTAGTCTTAACTCTTGGCCTTTTAAAACATTTTTACTTGCGTTTACTTAACTATCTCTCAAAATTGATCAAGTCCTTATATCATTCAAGGTGAGGGAAAGATAAACCCTGACGAACGTGCCTAATGTCTGAAGTCTTATCGTGAAATAATTAGCTACAAGAAGTATTGAAGGACGTCTATCGATGAATTAGCCACCTTCTACCCAACTCGTCGAAATAAACTTGATGTTGTTGTCGCGGAGATCAATATCACGTAATTTCATTTTTTTTTTTTTTCAAATTTCAAGAAACCACAAAAGTTTTGAGGAGGTCTTTAGCTGCTTTATTCCTATTTTCAATCGATGTAAATGAAGACTGAAATTATTCATTACGAACAAGAACTGGTTCATCATACATGTGAAGTTTAAACTGCATATCACTGGGGTCAAATTCGACGTAATAGGACCCTGCATGGGCAGATGGACAGAGCGCTGAACACGCAATCTGAGAGTCGCGGGTTCGAATCCCCGTCACACCAAACACGCTTGTCATTTCAGCTGTAGAAGCGTTAAAGTGTGATAACCAATCCCCCTACTCGTTGTTAAAAGAATAGCCCGAGAGTTGGCGGTGGGTGATGACAAGTTGCTTTCCCTCTAGTCTTACACTATTAAATTAGGGACGGCTACCGCAGATAGCCCTCGTGTAGCTTTGTGCGAAATTCATAACAAACAAACAATCGACGTATCCGTGCTGAGAATCATAATGTATGGGTGATCATGTTATATCTACTCTTCTTGGTACAACTATATAAGTGTTCATTCCTTTGCTATAGGTTTACGATCCAAGTGCGCGCTTAAGAACACGCAAGATCCATTGTAAGTCCGTCATAAGATTTAACAAGTATAGACTTCATTTTCTTCCATAATCTTTTTATGCAAACGTTTATTGTCTTCCATATGAACCTTCTTGAGCTTAAACACCAAATAACTATCTTCTGTAAGTACAACAGGTGATATCTGGGTCGGATAGGACTCTTTCTTAACCATAACTTTCATTTCGCAAACATTTAGTAAGCTTAACTTCGTGCTATATCAGTAGTCACAGACACGTGCTGAATAACTTGTTTGGTGAACCTGGTGTTAAATCAGTAGTTACACACATATGCTAACCAAACTATTTCTTAGACGTAGTATTGAATTAGTGGTCTCAAACATGTACTGAACAACAGTTTGTTAGACCTGGTGTTAAATCAATTGTCTCGAACATATACTAAAGAATGATTAGTAGACCTACTGTTAAATTAGTAGTCTCAGACATGTACTAAAGAACTGATTAGAAAACCTGCTGTTAAATCAATAGTTTCAGACATATACTGAACAATTAATTGGAAGACCCACTGTTAAATCAGTTGGTGTTAACCAGAGAAAACAAATAACATGTCTAATCAGATTATTCTTCTGGTGTAGCTCAAGCGCGGTACTGTTAAGTATTTGTCTTTTATCTGGTTTTCTTTTTAACATCGGGGACTATTGGTGTGGATAGCCCTTGTTTAACTTTTAAACATGAGGACACAGTAGGTCTACTAATCATTCTTTAGTATATGTTCGAGACAATTGATTTAACACCAGGTCTAACAAACTGTTGTTCAGTACATGTTTGAGACCACTAATTCAATACTACGTCTAAGAAATAGTTTGGTTAGTATATGTGTGTAACTACTGATTTAACACCAGGTTCACCAAACAAGTTATTCAGCACGTGTCTGTGACTACTGATATAGCACGAAGTTAAGCTTACTAAATGTTTGCGAAATGAAAGTTATGGTTAAGAAAGAGTCCTATCCGACCCAGATATCACCTGTTGTACTTACAGAAGATAGTTATTTGGTGTTTAAGCTCAAGAAGGTTCATATGGAAGACAATAAACGTTTGCATAAAAAGATTATGGAAGAAAATGAAGTCTATACTTGTTAAATCTTATGACGGACTTACAATAAAACCAAACATTAACTAGACATGAAATGCTTAACGTTTAACTCCATTGGTAGGCTACCTCTAAAATTCACAGATATTTACTAGAGGTGCAGTTTTATGTCGGTTTCAGTGTTAATGGTCAAAAAAGTGACCTTACAAACCACACCTTTAAACCACACTACATCCGTTGTGTCTGAAGTCAACATGGGCTTCTGATCACTAATAGTAAGAGAGAGAACCAAGATAACTGTGGTTCAGTGTGTATTAAAGGTGAACCAGGGTAAAACATATAGTAAAAGAATTCCGTGGTAAGTTGTATACAAATGGATACACCATCTAAACTGTGTATCAATAGAGACCTGGTGTAAGATGTGAAATAAGCTAACCCAGGAAAAGATGTATAATAAAGTAAAAAAACCCGGAGTAAGATCTTTAGTACGAGACCGAGAATTCCAGGGTAAGATGCGTGATAAGAGATAAGCTGTGGGTAAAATGTGTAGTAAAAATTAACGATTTTGAAAGAACTGATTTATGTTTCTTCAGTTTCGTCCATCTTCCCTGTCAATATGTCACCCATTTTGAAACAATATGATTTCTTGATAAAATTATGATGGAAAAATATATTTTCCAAAGTGGTCGAGTATGTTTTATTCTTCATTAATTTGGTCATTTTCACTGGCCCGGAATGGCCAGGTAGGTTAAGGAGTTCGACTTGTAATCCGAGGGTTGCGGGTTCGAATCCCCGTCGCACCAAACATGTTCGCCCTTTCAGCCGTGGGGGCGTTATAATGTGACCGTCAATCCCACTATTCGTTAGTAAAAGAGTAGCCCAAGAGCGGGCGGTAGGTGATGATGACTAGCTGCCTTCCTTATAGTCTTACACTGCTAAATTAGGGACGGCTAGCGCAGATAGCCCTCGAGTAGCTTTGCGCAAAATTAAAACAAACAAATCACTTTTACAGCGATGTCTTTTTAAACTTATTCTATATCACACGTCCTCTTTCCTACAATTATCTTAATTTGTCCCATTACAGAGTTTAAATTAAAGGCATTTTAAATGTGTCTTCTTTGTATCGGAGTCGTTGCCTAGGATGCTTCTTACACGGTACCAGAACACGTTGACCGACTTGGACTTGATGGCAAACGACAGTCTATAGAACACGCTGTTTAACATTCAGTGCAGAATTCGTAAATAACTATTGAAGAATGTTGTGAAAGAGAGCACATGTATTCTATATGGTGATGTTCTTTTGTTGCTTTCTTTTGTCACTAACGTAGAAAGTAAGTTATGTTTTTATTTTCGATATTTATTAATTACGTCATTGCGTTCCTGTTGATAAACGGTTTTCTTTAAAATTTCTTTCGGTAACATTCGTTTATTATGATGCTCAGATTTATCAATTCATAGATAAACTCTGCTACTAAGTTTGGTTATTCTTTTGCCGTGTGGTTTTTATCAAGGCCTATCTGTCAGTCAGACTTCTGTAACAAAGTTGATAACAAATGGATGAAGAAATAAAGCATGTTGAACCATGATGCAGTTTCCCAAGTGTCTATAACTTCTTATAAACTATTAGCACGCTGATTTTATGTGCTTTTGTTTTCGAGTAAAACTGTAGCTGGTGTTCTCCGTTAACCCCAGGAGAATGTTTTAAAATGTCACGCAATATGTTTAGTTCTAATTACGTTAGAAGCATGTAAAGAGTTATATGAAAGGATAATTTTTTTATATCTCGTTGTTTTAATGGCATAAAATGAATTAATTTGAGGAGTTTTCCGTTTTGGTTTAATGAAAGGAGTCGCGCTGTGAAATCTCGTGGTTTTAGCAGTATTAAAGTAGCTGTTTCATAAATTATGCAGCAGAGAGAATGCAAGAGTTTAATTTTTAAATTTCATCGGTTCGAGAGTATTAATAGAATAATATTTAGCTCAAACTCGTTATTATCTTGTATTTTTGTTTGCTTGTTGTTGTTTTTTTGAAGTTTATAATGTTGTATTATTTAAATTATTTGTTTCATCCAATATTATTTTTCGAACCTTACCCACACCTCACCCAGTTCTGTTCGACTTTATGTTATAAATATGAGCGGTGTTCACAAGTATAAGGGCTAAAGGAAAATTGTATGGGCAGGAAAATATTGACTACTGCCAACAATTGAGAACAGGACAAAGGGAATAACGTTCTGTTATATGTCTTAAATTAAATATTTATAGTGATCGGGCTAACAGCTGGGTCCACTGAGGGAATCAAGCCCCTGATTTTAGCGTTGTAAATCCGTAGATTTACCACTGTACTAGCGGGGGCATTGACGTTTGACATGAGGGGCACAACATATCATAAGTGGTTAAACACCCGAAATTTTATAATAGATTGAGCCAAATATAGAGAAAGTTTTCGGTAGTTAGTTACAGTATATTACTAATAGCTTTATTATTCATTCAAAGAATATGTAAATTAATAAATAATCGTCCATAATTTAGTTTTCTATTTTTTCCATCCACTTGTTTCGTTGATATTAAGTTCCCTATTTGTGCTTATCTCAAAGTAAGTGGTTTTTTTTAGACATTTGTTTTATTTGTTAAGACGGATCTATCGTTAATTACGTAAAACTGGAATTTTCAGAACTTGTAGTCGAATAAGTGGAGTGGATTTTGCATTCTTCTTTTTACTGAATAATCCCAGAGAACTTGTTCATCAACAAAAAAAACAATATCATTATTTCTTACAATACATACTTTTTAGGCTTAGTGTATAAATTGTTTTATATTTAAAAAAACAACATATTTATCTTTGATATAAAAAGAGAACTATAGTTCAAACAGTATTAGTTACTATTTTTGCACTTTAAGTATTAGCAAAGTTTCAAGTTAATTAGTTGACTTATTGCTTCGATTTCATGAACGTATGAACTCCGGTATCGACTTTTTGTGTTTAAATAGAACCATGATAAGCTAGTTCAACAAAAAAACTTTTTTAATGTTAGATCTGCATTAGAGTGTTTAAATCTCGTTTTTTTTAAGGAAGAAACCTAACAGTTGATTATAAGGTCTTCTTGTGTTTCAAGTTAAAGATGTTTGTTTTATTCAGTGTAAGTAGTTATACAAATTAAATCCTTAAGCCTAAGCTATTGTTAAGTCAATCTCATTGGACAAAAAAAAACCAAAACAGGGATTTGAATTCTCTATCTAAGATGTATTTTATTCTATTGTATAATAAATTATTTCTCTTTTGACATAAAAAATATTTTTATTTGAGAGAAGACAAGTTTAATATCCTCTACGTTTAACTAATAAATTTTCGTAAGTGTAAGCTGATAAAAACAACAACTCGCAAAACAGGAATTTTAAGAAAATAAAAACTGGGGATAGTTTCTTTGCTAAGTCAGTTTATATACTTGGTTTTTCTAATTTCTTTTCTTTCAGTATATATCGTAAAAAAATTGTAGTATTATATCGACTAGAGTTTTCACAACAATATGATTACTATACCATAAGGACCACAGGACTAAAGTGACAACTATAACTTATAATAAGGACCACAGGAATGAAGTGGCCACTATAGCTTACTATAAAAACTACAGGAGTGAGCTAAGAACTATAACTTGCTCCTAAACCACTTGTCTGAAACGACAACTTTAGCTTACCACAAAAACTACTAAACTGATGTGACAACTATATTTTACTACAAGAGCACTGGAGTGGAGTGAAAACTACAGTTTACTCCTGAACCACAGGAGTGAAGTGAGAGCTATAGTTTACCACTTGACAGAAGTAAGGTTGGACTGTAGTGAAGTTTACAGAGGAAATATTTGATCGTAAAGAAGCTTACAGAAGTAACATTGGGCTGTAGTGAAGCTTACTAAGGTAACTCTGGGTTCCAATGCAGTTTAGAATGGTAACATTGGGTTGTAGTGAGGTTTACACTGGTAACATTGGGTTGTATTCAGGTTTACACTGGCAACATTAGGTTGTAATGAGGTTTACACCAGTAACATTAGGTTGTAATGAGGTTTACACTGGTAACATTAGGTTGTAATGAGGTTTACCCTGGTAACGTTGGGGTGTAGTAAAGTTTACAGTGGTAATATTGACATGTGAAGTGAGAAATGCATAGGACTTTACCATATCGAACTTGTTTCCGTGTATGAGTTTTGTATGTGATATTTCACCCATTGTGACAAACAATAGCTTAATGTAATTGAAACTAGTAACTACAGTTAACTGTATTTTCAGTTATTCTTCCTCTGTATATCGTCATATCGATACAGCTTTTATTTGCGCAACTGCTACACAGTATGCGAAGAGAAAATATTCCATGAATAGAAGCACGGATCTATTCATACAGTCATCTCGTCTGATAGTCTTCGCGTCTCTTGTCCGTAGAGAAATACTGCCAGTTCAAATGCACGTTTTCAATCTAATGAGAATCTCTAAATAAAGATTTCAGTGCAAAAATAATAATAATAAAAATTAATGATTCAAACGTCTCTTAAGCTAGGGACGCGGAGACCAAGTAAACTCGCAGTTCTAATAACACGTTAATCCGGCTAGTTGAAATTCATTTCCATCTGTACACCACTGAAAAATAAATATTTTCGAAGCTCTTAAGATTTTACATTCAGATAATGTTTAAAATACCTGAAATATGTTACCTTTGACCTTTAGTCGTACCAGGTTTATTATAAATGTACATTTTAGAAGATATTTAACACACCAAATCTTGATCTCATAACACATTTCAATGGGAGACGAATTTCCGGTCTTGATAAATCTCTCCTTTTTATAAGTTTTCAAAACTCTCGAATTTTTAAAAAATCTCGAGTACTTTCGTTAAAATTACTTCACATTACATAAAGGTTACTAACAGTCACGTGACTGTTCACGACAAGATATACATTTGTGAGTACTCAGTTCTGATAACTGTTCACACTTTGTACAGTTGATAAATGGAAACAAGATAAAACAAAGTGATTGCATTCGTTTTGAGCTGGTTAAGACAAATTTAACAAAACGATAAGACTTCTGGGCCAAACAATATTTTCCCAACGGTTTTGAAGGAGGTTAAAGATTGGTTATGTAAGCCACTTGCTACTATTTTTTCTCAGTACTTGAATAATGGGCAGGTACCAGATGATTGGAGGTTAGCTAATGTAACTTCTATTTTCAAAGGAGATGATAAAAATTTTCCCGGCAATTATAGGACCATTACTCTTACATTGGTTATTGAAAAGGTTTTGGAAAGTCTGATAAAAAATACTTTGCAATGTCATTTGACAAAGATTAGAAGTTTATTGGATAATTAATATGGTTTCACTAAAGGGAAATCTTGCCTTACAAATGATTTGACATATTCATTTAAAAGGTGATTAATTATCTAGATTAGGATAATGGTGTATATTTGGTGTATCTGGATTTTCAGAAAGCATTTGACCAAGTGCCACACAAAAGACCCATATAAACTTTTCTCTATAGAGTGATGGTTTCTAGGGGATAAGTTAATAAATTGGATACGAAAGTGGCTGGATGGGTTGTTATAAATGGAGTTCAATCAAACCAGATCAATGTCATGGCTCAGTCTTAGAACCTTTACTCTTTTTATTAACGTCACTGACATAGATGAAGAAAGAGTTAATAAACTACTTAAATTTATAGATGATATTAAGGTCTTGGGTATCGGTGGTTGTGAAGAGGATGCTGTTGATTTACAAAAGTATTTACATCATTTAATGAGTTGGACAAATAAATATGAAATATACAATAAATGTAAGATATTAAATGTTGGTTATCATAATTTGAATGGGAATAGCTTTAACAGTGTCATAAAAATCTTGGTGTAATAGTTGATTAGTCTCTTAAGACATACAAGCTGTTATTAATTGGGGTTGTATTTAGAGAAATACTTAATACAAGTCTAAGAAAATTATAATTTCGTTGTACATGTCACTGGTTGGGCCACATTTAGAGTATTATGTTCAGTCTAGAAATCCTACCGTAGGAAAGACATTGAATGGTTGGAAAGGGTTCAGAGAAGAATTACTATAATGGTGCCTGGGATGCAGGGGTTGTCATATGAGGAGAGTATGAAATATCTCAAATTGTTTTCTGTAGAAAATATAAAGTTAATGGGGAATTTGATTGAGATATTTAAGATTGTAAAGGTAATTGATATTATTGATGTATCGTCGTTTTGAGTATTTAACGGTGAAAATAGCAGAACTAGAAGACAAAAGTATAAATTTTGGCAGAGTATGAGTCATTTTCAGTAAGACAGTTTCATTTTTGTAACAGGGTGGAATGAGTTGTCTTCAGATGTTATCGAGGCAGTAAATTTAAAAGAAACTGAGATAAAGCTTGATAAGTACATGAATGTTAGTATTTTGTGTTTTCATATCAATTTAGTTTATAGAGTGGAACAGACGAGATATACCTCCAGGTTCCGTGCTGTCTCAAAACTTTATGTTGTATTAAAATGAACATATGTTGTAAATACACTTAGATATGTTAATCTAGGAGTTGCCAGCGGTCGCGTGATTGTTCAACATAAGTTGTTTGTTCTGAAGAGTAACCGGTTCATCTTTAATTATATAAAATCATGTCATTTCTTTATAGCTGATTTAATATGGCCGAAGGATGATATTTACAGTAGAAATACATATTATAGGTGTACATGCACCATGAACTGATTACTTGCGCACCACGTGACAGAGTGATTAATATGAAACATGTAAGAATAGAGAAGAGGTTTTGTTTGTTTGTTTTTGAATTTCGAGCAAAGCTACAAAAGATCCATCTGCGCTATCTGTCCCTAATTTACCAGTGTAAGACTATAGGGATAGAGAAAAGGCAGCTAGTCATCACCACCCACCGCCAACTCTTGGGCTACTCTTTTACCAACGAATAGTGGGAATGACCGTCACATTATAACGTCCCCACTGCTAAAAGGACGAGCATGTTTGGTGTAACGGGGAAAAATAAAAGGCACGTAAAGTTTTGTTCGTATAAAAGTATGTGATATCTGTTTCAAGATGTAAGAAAATAAATTCTGTACGTAAGTAATTTTGACGATAAAACATAAGGATGGACGGGATCTGGTACAATATTTTTTTAGGCTTAAACTTTCAGTCAGATCTACAACGGCTATTTATTAAAGTTAGTCCAAGCTCAAAACTTGCTGATAAGAAAAACATTTTATTGAGTCATAAATGAACAAATAGAAAGAATCCTGTAAAATTTACGCGGTTTTTACTTTTTTAATGTCGATTAATTTCCTTCATAGTTTAGTCCACTAAAACTCTTCAAATAATAATTCTTTTATTATTTGGTGAAACTTTTCCAGAAATAAATTTCCTTATAAACATGCCTTTGAAATATATGGATCAGTAAACACTTTAAATTACCTGAAACAAAGAATATGAGTCTAAAAGTTGTTAATTATTTAGTGTATGAATTAATATATGTTTACGTAGGTTCCAGGTATCATAAGTAGAGTAATACTTACAGTAGAAATGGGACAGATACCAGTTACATGCAATATGAAATATTTACTTACATAGATACCTCTGACAACCAAAATATTCAAACGTACTTGAGAGACAACTCTAGGTGATAAAGAAACCACGTTAAAATTGTTAGTCATAGAACCATTTGAGAAAGCCAGCAGAGCTCACGCAAAACATTTCTCAATCTCACTGACTAACTACTATTATTGAACACTTCTAATTGTGTAAGGAACAGACTTATGAAAGTTATGAGTGTATCACTAGACCAATAGCATATAGATCACGTGCTAGTGCTAGCGTGACGTAGTTAATTAAATTAAGTAACTAATTTATCAACCCATAGTGCATACATGCACACAACCACAACACATTCTACATCACTAAAATACACTGCACACTATAATGTGTACCATCACATGTGCAACACATAAGCACACTCACAATATGCAATGCACACCACATACATACACCATTATTTGCTCATACCTTAGTATAATGACGCACACTCACACTAATGATACACACATACAGGATATCAACACAAATGAATGAATGATGCATAAGATAACACCTCCTTATGTGAATAATAAAGGAAACAAGGTCGGATTGGTTGATTTAGTGTTTCATGGCACAAAGCAGCTAAGCTATCTGTGCGAAATTCAAAACAACAACAACTTTTTACTGGATGTTTGGCTTCCCTCTAGTCTTACACTGCTAAATTATGGACGGCAGCTAGTCATCACCGCCCACCGCCAACTCTTGGGCTACTCTTTTACCAACAAATAGTGGGATTGACCGTCACATTATAACGCCCCCACGGCTGAAACGGCGAGCATGTTTAACGCGACGGGGATGCGAACCCGCGACCCTCAGATTACGAGTCGCACGCCTTAACACGCTTGGCCATGCCGGGCCTACCAGTAAAAAGTTAAAAGTATGCTAGTAAAATTCATAAAAGGGAATTAAGGTAAAACAAAATAATGTTTAAAAAAACACAAAGAGCATAAAACCAATGTTTACATCAAGTTTACAATGTCAAGAGAAAAACTACAGTAATTCAAGTTGTAAAGGACTTTCTGTAGCGTAACTGTAATAATCATAACTCACCAGGAAGACTAACAAGTAAGTACCAAAACCACCGTTAGTCACCTGAAGTTGGACTTTCTAGTCTTGGTTCTGAGTTATTTAATGTTATGGCCAGTTTCAAATTTCAAATCGAACTAAATGAGCTGTGATTTTTAAAGGGGAGCAACATCAAAAAGGTCTAATGTATAAATTTAAAAAATCTTAAATGGCTTTAAAAAGATTAATGGCCCTTAAAAAACTAAAACCATTGCCAAGGTGGACAGTGACACCATCACCAATAACACTGTCTAACGTTATGGACAAACCTTGGGACAGAACATGTTTAAAATGGTGCCGTTGTTGTGAATCATAACGATGAGAAGAAAGTAAAATGTGGCTCATTGTGATCTGAGTGTTACACAAACTACATACTGGTGCATCAGTTCCAGATGAAAGAAAACAATGAGTTGAAAAACTGTGACCAATGCATAGTCTAGTTAGAACAACTTCCTCTTTCCGATCCTTACAGAAGCAAAACGGCCAAAGTCCAATAAAGGGTTTTATTTTGGAAAGCTAGTTTTCACGTTTCTCACTCTAAGTCGACTGCCAGCTGGCACGGAGCTGAGCCTTGAATACAGGACCATAGTCCATGTATGGAAGAGGTACAGTAGTGATAGTGCCAGAGCAGATATATTTAACTGTAGTGTCAGCAAGTTCGTTCCCGCGAATACCAATGTGGCCCAGTATCCAGAAAAACAGGATAGAAGTAGATGTTAAAGAGAAATGGCCAAATCAGTTTTGAATATAAGCGAGAACCGGGTGTGAACCAACGTGAAGCGATTCCACAGCCAGAAGAGAACTAAGCGAGTTAGTATAAATCGTGCAGTTCGAGTACTGCTTAGCTTCTATGTGATTCAGGGCAATAGAAATGACATACAGTTCAGCAGTGAACACAGAATCTTTAGAGGGGATTCTGTGCACAACCACCAAACACAACAAACCATGGCAGAGCCCACACAGTCACCTGATTTCGAACCACTTGTATAAATAGGAATGGAAGGATGGTTCGAAAGATATTCAGCAAATAACAGACAGTATTTCCAATCAGGAGTGTCTACTTTTCTCAGATGACGTAAAAATAGATCACAATTGGGGACTGTAATAAGCCATGGTGGGATGAGCTGACCAGTAGATACAACAATGTTATCCAAGGACAGATCCAATTCATCCAACTGCGCCTGGATACGAAGGCCAAAAGGAGCAATGGCCCATCGAGGAAGGAAAACACAACCCCAGGTGGGATGCTTTGGTAAGGAACGAAGTTTCGAAGCATATAGTAAAGACAGTTGCAAACGGCGGAGGTGCAAAGAAGGTTCATGAGACTCTATGTACAAGCTCTGAACTGGGGAAGTGCGGAAAGCCCCAGTGCAAAGCCGAAGTCTTTGATGATGAACAAGGTCTAGCATCTTTAAGGCAGATGGTCTGGCAGAGCCATAGACCAGTGATCTATAGTCGAGTTTCGATCGAATAAGAGCACTATATGTCTTTAGTATAGAACGTCGATCTGCTCCCCAAGTGGTGGAAGAGAGGACACGGAGGATTACAGTGCTTTTGTACATTTGACCCGTAGCTGCTTGATGTGTGGTATAAAGGTCAGTTTACGGTCAAAGATAAGCCCCAAGAACTTACTCTTAGAAACCACAGGCAGCACAACTTCACCGATACGGAGTTCAGGATCAGGGTGAATACCCCGTTGGCGGCAAAAGTGCATGCAAACAGTTTTAGAGAGAGAAGGTAAAGCCTTTGCTGTGGTCCTCTTCAGTAAACAATTGAGGGCAGTCTGTAGCTACCGCTCAATATACCTTATGTTCGATGACTGATGAGATGGGAAAGTCATCGACATAGAGCCCGTTTGCAACAGTAATAGGGAGTTGTTCAGTGATGGCATTAATTTTTATACTGGAGAGTGCGACACTCAGAACACAGCCCTGAGGGACTCCAAGTTTCTGTAGAAAAGAATGGTAAAGTGTCGAACCCACACGAACTCGGCATCTCCTGTCCATTAAAATTTTTTTAATAAAATGGGCAACTGGCCACGTAACCCGTATATGTTGAGGTATCGCAAAATGCCAAACCTTCATGTTGTATCATAAGCATTTTCAATGTCAAAGAATATTGATACAAGATGTTGTCGTTTGAGAAAGTCTTCTCTGATTGACGTTTCAAGTCGAATCAGGTGGTTCATGGTGGAGTGCTGTTGTCGGAACCCACACTGGGTGGGCAGGAGGAGGTTGTTTGATTCGAGAAACCAAACAAGACGAGCATTAACCATCCTCTCTAACGTCTTACAGAGACAGCTCGTTAAAGCAATTGGACGGTAGTTTGAAGGAATCTTGGGATTCTTCCCAGGCTTGGAGAAAGGTAGGACAATAGCCTGCTGCTGGGCATCAGGGAAAACATTCTCCTGCCAGATCTGGTTAAAAACAATCAGAATGATAGCAGGAGATAGATGGCGCAGCATCTTATAGTGTATATCATCAGATCCAACCGATGTAATGCCAGACCGATGAAGAGCCAGTTTGAGTTCCACCAGTGTAAAGGGACGATTATAGTCATAGAGACAATCAGCTCGAAAGGAAAGAGGTGATCGCTCTGCCTGAGTCTTGATGGCTAAGAAGGTGGAAGAGGAAGTAGAACTGCTAGATACCCGCAAAAGCTTTCACCTGGAGTATCGGCAATGTATTAGCCACTTCCTGGCCATCAGAGAGCAAGATCGAGAGAGAGACAGAGTTATATTGCCCACTGACCTTTCGAATCTTGTCTCATATGACTCTGAAACTGGTGGTAGAAGATATGCTAGTTGTGAACTTAATCCAAGATTCATTCTGGCTTTGACGTCTTACCCATCGAGCATGTGCACGGGCCCACTGGAAAGCGATGTGGTTCGAGAGTGTGGGATATCTACGAAAGGTATCCCAGGCTCGTTTTTGAGCCTTCCGTGCTATGTGGCAGGCAGGATTCCGCCATTGACGAGGATATAGTGGAAAACGTGTCGAGGTTTTAGGAATACACTGAGCAGCTGCTTGTATAATACAGTCAGTTACTGCTGCCAAACAGTCGTCTATTGATGGCTTAAAGACAATGGCAGGAACAAGTTCTGTGAGAGCAGTGAAAGTGGGCCAATTTGCGTGATTCAGCCTTCACCGGGGCATGCGGGTTGGGTGGCATCGACCACGGCCAGTTTCTCTCAAAATTATAGGAAAATGATCACTGCCTCGTGGATTATTGTCAACCCTCCATGAAAAATGGGAGAATAATGAAGGGAGCAAACTGAGAGATGAATAGCAGTAAAGGACTTACTAGGTGTGTGAAAATAAGTGGAAGAATCAGTATTTAAAAGAGAAAGGTTGTGATCAGAGAGCATACGCTCAACAGAGTGACCCCTCCTATCAATATCAGCACTTCTCCAGAGGGGATGATGTCCATTAAAGTCCCCCAGGATGAAAAAGAGAAATAGCAACTGTTCAATTAGAGCATCAAGGTCTGATTGATCATATGTCTCTCAGGTTACAGAGAGAGATAATAAACAGTGATGGTATGACTCAAGGAAAATGGATGGCTACGGCCTCCAAGTGTGTATCGAGTGGCAAAGAGAGGGTGAACACATGCTGATCAACCAACAGTGACACCCCTCCGTGCACTCGTCCATCACACATCCTGTCATTTCTGTATAAAGAAAACCGCCGAAAAGTGACTTATTGGTAGGTTTCAGAAATGTTTCCTGTAAGGAAAAACAAACAGGATGGTAGGAAGCAATCATTGTTTTGACTTCATCAAGATTAGAGCGTAAATCTCGACAGTTCTATTGTATCAGGGTGGGCATTTTTATTTACGTGTAGGCGAATTGGGTGGAGAACCCTTTTGTTCATGACTACGCCTTTTTTCCTTACTGTCATTATTTGAAGGAGGTTTATCGACCTCCATGGATCCTTCCCTGGGTGGATTGGGCAGGTCTTTGTTGTTGGAGGGGGATTCCTTAGACTGAGGACGTGAACGAATTATTGTTTTGCATCTTGGGGTGAGAAAAGAAGATGGATCCGAGGAAATGCCTGTATCTGGAACCAAAGGATGTGGATCTTGAGATTTGGTGGAATGTATATAAGGGACAGTGATGAAGTTGATTCATCAATTTTTTTTAACCATGGAGGTCAAAATATTTTTCATTTGTTTGGAGAACGATTCTTTAGGAGGCACAGAGATATATGTCTGCACTCCCACAGTAGCTGTGGAACAAAGTGCAACAGCATTCGTCCGAGATAAAGTGATGGACAGCAATTTTTGAGACTCGGGATAAGTAATGTTATGAATCGTTTTCAAACGCTGCACCTTTTTTTCTTCCTGGCCCGGCATGACCAAGCGCGTTAAGGCGTGCGACTCGTAATCTGAGGGTTGCGGGTTTGCATCCGCGTCGCGCCAAACATGCTCGCCCTCCCAGCCGTGGGGGCGTGATAATGTGACGGTCAATCCCACTATTCGTTGGTAAAAGAGTAGCCCAAGAGTTGGCGGTGGGTGGTGATGACTAGCTGCCTTCCCTCTAGTTTTACACTGCTAAATTAGGGACGGCTAGTACAGATAGCCCTCGAGTAGCTTTGTGCGAAATTCAAAAACAAACAAACTTTTTCTTCCAACCATTTAGGGCAAGAATGAAAGTAGGGCATGTGAGAGTCATTGCATTTGACACAATGAGGGTCCGTTTCACGCTCGTAGGCATCATGGTCCTTGCTACCGCAACAAGCACACGTCAAGGAACCACAACATGACGTCTTCGAGTGACCGAACCGTTGAAAATGGAAACATCGGAGAAAGTTTGGAATGTACAACCATACCCCCGCAGTTAAGATAACCTGCCTTGATGTTGGCAGGTGGACATGGTAATGTAAATGTCAGAATGAGGATATTGGTCGGCACCATAATTCCATCTTTGCGAGTGGAGATACGCCTCACTGCAGAAACTCCTTAGGTGGAGAAACCAGCGAGAATCTCCGGCTCTGGAATATTCTTCAAACCCCTCTCAACAATAACACATCGTGATGAATTCAAAGTAACATGAGGTGTAACCTCAATAGGTATATCCCCAATTGCCTTTGAATGCAAGAGGAGTTCACTATGTTGAGATGTGGATGTTTCAACCAATATATCACCAGATTGAAGCTTTTTTTCTGACTTTGGAGACCCAGCAAGTCCCTCTAGTCCCTTCTGAATGAAGAAGGGAGACATTTGCCCTAAAGGTTTGTCTGAAAGTGAGTGCAGTATACAAAAATGAGATACAACAGGTGGTACGGATGGTGAGGATTTCTGCTCAGAATCTCCAAGTCGTGGTCGTTTACCTGTGTACTGTTTTTTCACTATTTTATTAAGATTTTTAATTGGAGTATCCGTAATAAAGAAAAGGAAATTTCTGTGCCCACTGATCCCACCCACCATGGAGGCCTACGAGAGAACGCACAACAATGTCAAACAAGGACATTGCAGCAACTCCAGGGTTTCATGAACACTATACCCAAACACCAGAATCAGATATAATGTCCACAACACCTGTTGAGAATATTCAACACTGGTACTTTGTTGACCCTAGCCCGAATGCACCAGCCGATTGACCCAAGGGGGCTACCCCAAGGCCGCCCGTCTACGGGAATTCAAGGTTAAAATGTTGTGTTAGGTTTGGACCCCTCAACCACCAGGATCCTCTCCTCCCCTTCACGGGTTGTCACGCACGGCAAACACATGGGTGGATGTTTAGATCCAGATGAGGTAAATTGAAAGAACATAACTTTCCCTTGGAGGTCCCTTCACCACGTACAGGAATACACATCGAGGTCAGAATGGGCATAAACATTTTCTCTGTACTTTTTCACAAGAGGGCAAGTTCAACATTCGGTTCAAGCATACTCGTTTTTTGTATTTATGATATTATACAATTTATGAGACATACAAAACGTGTCTGTGATTATTCTACTTTTGAATTGAAGTGACGAATCCATGACGTTGATATACAGAAATCTCTCTAACGATTTCTTATATTCGTATTTTAATCCACCTTTATAGCTATGTACGAAATACATTGTCTTATTATGCAACTGCAAAAGGGGGACAAGTTTGAAAGAAAAACAAGCATACAAGTTATGAGCCCGCACGAATATCTTACTCTTCTGGTGTCATATAAACAGATTTTATATATATATTGCATGCTTTTAGATTCACAGAAACCTTTAGTCATTGTTTAACAAACATAACTAAATTTAATCATTTTAATGTACCTGTCTTATTGTATACACAACAGAAGAAATAAATGGACAGATGATAATGTTCAGAGGAAGTTTTATTACACATGTCCGTTCCGACCTTGTTTCCTTAATTTCAATTTTTAAATATTTTTTCCACTTGCTTGATAACAGAGCAGAGAACAGACTTTAGCATGAGTTACTTTTTATTTTCCTTTTTGCCACCACATTTTTATGACTTATTTTTCCTTTTTTCTTTCACTTCATTCTTGTGTGACTCTTTGGTTTTGCCATCATATTTTTGTGTGACTCGCTTCTTTTTCTTTTTTCCCGCAAGATTCTTGTGTGACTTACTTTTTCTTCTTTGTGCCGGTTATAAAACTTGTCCTTAAAAATTAATTTCGTTGAAGTCTCTTCTTCTTTTTACAACATTTGAAAGGTTTTCATTAAATATTAATGGCTGAATTAGTTCAATAAGAAATAAGCTTGACTTGTGCACAGAGTTGTGGTTATAGCTGCCAACACACCCATTCCGTCAGGCAATCGACATAATGTGATTTACGAATTATTCGCACATGGATGTTACTTCTTTTAGATGTAGAGAAGAGTTAGAAAATAAACATTTGTTAAACTCTGGATAAGATTGAACATCGCTTAGTCATTGAGTGAAACCATTACAATGATGATTATGTTATAGAGCTCTGGATAAGATTGAAGATTAGTTATGCGTTGACTGAAACCATTACAATAATTATGTTATTTAACAAGTGTTTCTTAAAAAAGGTTTTTTTTTTAAATTCCACAGCTTTCTAATTCGAAGCAAGAGAGAGGTAGGTTTTGCTGTTTTATTTCTACATTATTTTATTTGATTATTTTTCCTTGCTAAAATAAATTATCTTTTCCTTGGATTTTCAAGAGGGTTTTACTTGCTAGTTGACTTTTACGAACAAAACTTGAAAGTTTACAAACCACTGGTACCTTCAAGTGGGTTTACTCGCTAGTGACCTCATAAAATTAACCGAAAGAGGAAGTAAATGCACAAACCCACTTTTTCTTACGAGGGTTAATAAAGGACCGAAGTCTTAATAATATAATTGTAAACCCTCTCTCTCTTTAAATAAACCCATTTGGTTCCTTTTCAAATCGCCAGAAGCGAAATTGTGAATCTAGTCGAATAACAAAGACTCTCACGAACTCGATCTTTAATGGTAATCAAATGTTAGGGTGCTGTTGTTATACGTTAACCTGCTGTTGTTTTACGTTAACCTGCTATTGTTTTACATTAACCTTAAACGGTTGGATCGTCAATTGATTTATTTTGCTGCTGTTACACGATTCCATTAATTCCACGAATGATCTAACAGCCAATCGTTTACACAGAACTGAAATGGAGTTGTTAGACATTTCCATGTGCACTGGTAGGGGCCAATGTACGCAAGTCACGATTTTTTACAGAGTGTCATTCAACATAGTACTTTGTATTTGACGTCACAGTCATCAGTTGTTCATTTTACCCCATATTGTTGATTTAGCGACAAATCTCGCTGAAAGAGAGTAAATACTATATACAGTTTACAGGGACACTAAAGACTAGATATGTATTCTGGAGATTTGGAATATTATTATTTTTTTAATCTTCACAACAATACCACCTTTCACCCTGACTTGTCCGATTCAGAGTCAGACCGGTATCTTCAGCTCACAGACAGCTCTCACACAGCTTGAGCACAAATATTTTTTTTCATACATCTGATTTATTGTTACACTTGTACATTTTACTAGAATATTTCCACATATTTTGTACAAACACTTAGGTTTAGTTCGTAAGAAGAATAGGGAATCGTTCACACGTTGTAACTGGAAGAGATCTTGGTATACTTCGCTTGCCTAACCACATGTACTTTTATTTTACAGACAGTGAGACTTAACTAAAACGCATGAAAGATATTGTAGCCTGTAAAAAAAAAAAAAGTGTGTTAGCTTCGAGAATCAATCAAACATTATGTTAGTTTCGACAACTTATCGAATAGTTATGTTGGATTCGTAACAAGAGAAAGGTAGTTAAGGCACTCGATTCGTAATCTGAGGGTCGCGGGTTCGAATCGCCGTCACACTAAATATGCTCTCCCTTTCTGCGGTGGGGACGTTATAATGTGACAGTCAATCCCACTATTCGTTTGTAAAAGAGTAGCCCAAGAGTTGATGGTGGGTGATGATGACAAGCTGCCTTCTCTCTAGTCTTACATTGCTAAATTAGGGACTGCTAACTCAGATAACCCTAGTGTAACTTTGCGTGAAATCAAACAAACAAAGAAACAGAGAAAGACGTGTTGCTTGGACAACCAGTTATCCCAGTGAATTGGGAAACGACCTTGGCTACCGTAGTAAACAACACAGCGAAATTCGCTCCCATCGACCTGTACGTAAAAACATCGAAATTCCTCCATCGCCTATATTGTAAAGAACACAAAGAAATTCCTCCCCATCGCCTGTACTGATAAAGAAACATGGCGAAATTCGCTCCCATCGCCTGTACTGATAAAGAACACAAAGAAATTCTCTCCCATCGCCTATACGTGTAAAGAGTACAGGAAAATTTGCTACCTTCGCCTATACTTGTAAAGAATACAGCGAGATTCTTTGTACATTAACATATAATAAACACTATTAAAGCTCCAAAACGATTCACCAACGTCTTATGTATAATCATGAAGCATGTGTTATATGTAATTTATATGTATGCACCCTGGTCATGTTTTTTACGAAATACTCGAGAATTCTTTGATATAAAATTCTATGACGACTTGTGAAATAAAATATCTAATTTTGGAGCTCACTCAACAAGTTTAGGATGTATCTCTGTTGAATGCGCCTCCTGGTAGCGACATTATCGTCGTTCACTATTTGTATCGATTATGTCTTTCTTCCATGGACAGCTGCAATCAGTGCGCAGGCTCAGTCAGATACCACACTCACTCTATCGACAGCACCTTGGGACTGTGATCCCACATCTCAAGTACTGTGGCGACTAGCCACTGTTCGCTACCGAACCATCGGCAGAAGAAACCGGTTACTTGTCGCTTTATTTCATAATTGTAAGGTAGGCAATAATACATTAACAAAATCTTAACGTTAACACTAATGTAAGGGAGAATTTTGGTACAATATCTTGTTAAATATCTCTATATTTGTACAAGTTATTTATACGGGTTACACATCGTATCTCATGCAGGGCACAAGGTGTATTTTAGGTACATATTGTGTTATATAGTAAACGCAGCATATTGAATGAACGCATACATAGGGTTATGTATCATGTGCACAGTGTGTTGTATATTCAATACACTTTGTTACGTGCTAGGCACATGTCGACTATACGGTCCGATACATATTTGGTACCATACATTTATAACTTGAACCCTACCATTTTACACTTTATGTACTTAGTACAGTGTGTATAATTGGATACATTGTATGTTATATATTAAGCACAATGTATTTAATTTATTGGGTGCAGTCTATCTTATACGTTGAGTATAATGTGTATAATATGAGTACAGTGTATAGCATTGTATACATTGCATGTTGTACCATTCAGCACCATGTGTACATTACAATGGATGTAGTGTATGCTACACGCTGATTACAGCGTGTATAATATAATGATATAGTGAGGATACAGTGTGTATGTAGCATTGTATACATTGCATGTTGTACTATTCAGCTACCATGTGTGTACAATACATTGGATGTAGTGTATAGCTACACGCTGATTACAGCGTGTATAATATAGTGAATGCTACAGTGTGTATAGCATTGTGATACATTGCATGTTGTACCATTCAGGTACCATGTGTACAATACATTGGATGTAGTGTATGCTACACGCTGATTGCAGCGATGTATAATATAGTAAGTACAGTGTGTATAGCATTGTATACATTGTTTGTTGTACTATTCAGTACCATGTGCACAATACATTGGATGTAGCAGTGTAGCCGCTACACGCTGATTACAGCGTATATAATATAGCGGATATAATATATGTTATACATTGATTCCAGTGTGTATAACATATTGGATGAACTGTGTATTAACACTGCGTAATTGTGTACAATATAGTAGATACATCGTATGTTTACATATCAGTATAGTAGGTATAATATAGTGTGTACACTATATGTCACGTACTTTGGAGTACAGTGTGTATTATATGCTGAGCATGGCGTTGTATAATATATTGAGTATAGTGTATATAATATATATCGGATACAGTGTATAAAACATATTGAGTATAGTGTATATAAATATATATCAGATATAGTGTATAAAACATATTGAGCATAGTGTATATAATATATTGAGGTACAATGCGCATAATACATATTGGATTACAGTGTATATAATACATTAAATACAGTGTGTATAATATATTGAGTACAGTGTATATAATATATTGAGTACAGTGTCTACAATATATTGAGTACAGTGCATATCATATATTAAATATATAGTGTATATAATATGTTGGATACAGTATGTATAATATCTTAAGTGTATTGAGTATATTGAGTACAGTGTGTAGAATATGTTGAGTACAATGGGTATAACGTATTGGGTATTGTGTGTATAATGTATTGGTTACAGTGGGTATAATATACTGGGCATAGTGTGTATAATATATTGGGTACTGTGGGTATAATTTTTTGGGCATAGTATGTATAATATAATGATTACAGTGTGTATAATATATTGGGTATAGTGTGCATATATTGAACATAGTGTATATAATATATTGAGTACAGTGCATGTAGTATATTGAATACAGTGAGTATAATATATCGGGTACAGTATGTTATACATACCTGCTACTTTCATATTCTACTATGTAAACTTATACCGATTTATATCTTCCTTTATCTTCTATTTATCCACCAAGAATCTCTCATGTTTATTTGTCTGATAAACAGCTGCGCTTTAAAGCTGAGTATCAATAAATGTTCGAACATAAGATAAAAGACACATTAATAAACGTTCATCGTAACATTCGAAGCATTTATTTAAAGTAGAAAAATTATTGATAGTTTTTGTATGGTATCGGAATTTCTTCACTTCCACAAAAGCCCTTACCGAAATAAAATCTCTTCGATGGGACTTGATGTATGAAGTATCTTCAATTGGTTTGTGTTTACCTTATTTTTTTTAAGACTAATTCGACTGGTAGTAGAATTCTGTTATAAGAAGTGCTTAAATAATATGTAAACCCACGTACGCTGACAACGTTCTACGTTTGAGAGTAAAAAAGTATGTGCCTACTCTTTAGTGTAGTGTTAGTTAGTTTAATGAGTTGTTTAATTACTATACACGTTATAATTATTAAATCGTTTCTCTCTAAAACAAGTTGATCAGGAAATATCTCTAACTTGCTAATTGTTTATGAAACATGTAATCTTGTATTCGTGCTAGGGACTGAATGAAACGGCAACCATTCATATAAACATATTCACTATTATCGTAAGGATAAAGTGGTAAAGATACAGATAAAGTAGTAATCCCTATTGTAACAATACAGATAAAATAGTAATACTTATTTAAGGATACAGATAAAATGGATATCCTTACAGTAAGGATATAGATAAGGGAGTAATCCTTATTGTACAGGCCATAAATAACGTTCTAATCATCACCGTAAAAACCTGAATGAAATAATTCTCTTTTCAACAACAAAAACTAACAAATTAGTGATCTAGTGTGTAAGTAAATATATTTCTTTCATAGCAAAATAAAGCAGTCAGTATCCTCCCCATAAAATAGACACATCTGATACTTTTTTGCCCATAAATTATATAAATCAGTTAATACAGAGCAATATAATGTTGAAAACAAAAGATGAAGCAGCTAACGATGTTTTCTCTATATTACGTTAGTTAAACTAACGTTTATTTACAAGTGTAGATAAAGAAGTTTACGGTTTTACTAGAAGAGCATATGCATAGCTAATGTTTAATTAGAAATGTAAGTAAAGCGGTTTACCAACAGGGTATAGTTATGTATATATCCTCAATTGTAAAATAAATGAACCATCTTTAATTTTCACGATCAGAGCAACACAAATATCTGTACTTTCCACTTGGAACCAAGTGGTATGATGACACGGTGAGGATGTTTATGTATATATAATTCTCACCGGTATGTAAGGTAGACGGTGATTGAATGTTTAGTGAAGTTAGTGAATTATTGATATATTATTTGTTACCAGCGAATGTGATATTTACTGTAAAATGTTTCAATATTCTTAACAATAGGCTTTAAAAGGTTGTGATATTTTTTGCCTGTAGGCTACTAAGAGATTTTACTACTCTTCTCGGTATCTCTAGATGGGAAATTGGCAATTCAATAGATTTACAACGCTAAACATTGGGGTTCATTTTCCCATGGTGGACACAATAGATAGCCCATTGTTGCTTTTGATCTAAATAAACAAAGAAATACATTTCTCACCAGTAAACAATTTCAATATTTTCAGTAAGAGCAAATAAAATATTTTAATGTTCTTGCTAATAAGCTACTAAAGAGCTTTAATATTCTCGCCAGGGAGGCACTCGGATCTTGTTTCTTTTTTGGATACTTGAATAAAGCTACTCAAGGGCTAACTGCACTGGACTTGATGTGGTGTTGATAAGCTGGGAAGAAACCAACACAAAACAGTAGTCTCGTGGGTTGATCATGCTTAACAGTTTGTTTAGAATTAAGCACAAAGCTACATAACGGGCTATTTGTGCTCTGCCCACCACGGTATCGAAACCCGGTTTCTAGAGGTGTGAGTCCGTAAACATGCCGCTGTGCCACTAGAGGGCTGCTTAACAGAGTATTGAAATATGACTGTCACACTTATAACACATTCACGGTTCCAAAATGGGTGACATAATTTTTATTTTATTTTTGGGAGGTAGGGAAACTCTTTGATAATCTGAAGATGGCCTAAGAAGGTCGAAACGGCCTTTTCTGCTTTATTTTGGTAAAAGTGTTAGTACCCATACCAGCCGTCTTGAGACGCGATCATTGTTCTGGCACAGTACCCAGTAGGCCACGCTAGGTCCACTACATAAAGTTCTTGCTGTTTTTTCTCTAGCAGGCTTAATCAGTTTTACAATATTCCTACCAGAAGGCTGAATTGAGTGAAAATAATAATCAAACAAACATAGTACTTGAGATGCTAAGAACAGCAATAAAAGGAACATTCGTCTCTACTTCTGTAAACTAATGTTCCAGTGGTATCTCTGTTGTTATCATTATACTGTAAAATTATCTAAAGTAATTTAAAATACCTGATTCTAACAGAGTTTTTTTTAACCAGTTTTACAATTATATGTTTGCGTAAGATTTAAAATATTGCTAAAGAAATGTTTACTGTCGTAGCTTATCGCGTGCACTTTAATGGTCAGTATGTAATAGAGTAATCAAATGGGGTTTATAAATTCTGGTCTCGTTTTGTGTAATAAACCGTTTACAGTTTCGGCTTTCTCACAAATGTTAGTCACTTTGTATTCACAGTTATCTGTGTGTTAAACGTGTTCAGTGCTCAGAACGACATTTTGCATATTTTCAAACTATGTGAAAACAAAACAACAACAAACAAAAAATGATATAAATATTACATATTCATACGTCAGCGTAAAAAAAAACACACTATCCATTGTTAGAAGAAACACACTCATCGTCTGGAATCGCTTTTCAACCAAACAAAAACTTGTCTTTTTTGTTGCGTTTATGTGGTTCTGATTGTAAGATAAGTGTTTTTTTTCAGATAACCGGCTGTTCTAAAGAATGCATAGAAACTGTTTGCATTATAATAATTTCATATCCCACAATTCTTTTTCTGTCCTTAGAGTTATGAAACCCACTTTCAAGTCAGAACAGAACAGAAGTGGGCGGATGCCATCAATAAGTTCTTACAGCTATCACACCCTAACTTCCTCCTTCTCACATTCTGCTTCGTCGCCTTGGTGACGATATAACTCAAACATACTTACTTTTGTGGTTTACAACAGCTTCTTTTGTACTCGTTAGGCGTATCTTCGGACAGAAATGTTTAATGTCCTCTTTCGTTAAAGATACCATCTTAATTAGTTAAGAAAGGTGTACTTTTAATCCGTTTAAGTTCAAAATTACGTATTTCGTACATAAAATATAATGGTACGCTAAAGGGCATTAGACTAAATCAGAACAATACAACACTAAGTTTTGAGCTTGCTTGTAACACATAAAGATAAAATTACAAAATATAAAATAACTGTTTGTTGAAAACATATGTAAGAAATGATAAATAAGGATTTATAAGTGTTTGTCTATATATGTGCACATACATAATAATAATATAAGGTATGAGAAGAAAGGTGTTAGGTTGTAGCATTTCTTACATTGTGACAGAAAAAACAACCATTTAACCTTTGAGAACAAGTGTGAGTAGTTTTGAACAAGTGTGATCAAATGCAGACTTTACAAAACAACTCCAGTGGAGATAATGTGTACTTACCCTTTGAGATTTACACCCCTAAACTTCATAAAGTTATTTAAATTAGTAGAACACTGCTGTACATAATAAAACGTGCCTTAAAATCTTGGCATTACATTTCAATGTATAAAAGTAATGTTAAAACAGCAATATAAATACTAAGATTAATCTAGATAAACTTAAAATATCACGGCTCTGCATGGTCGGGTGGGAGAGGCGCTAGACTCGTAACCTGAGGGTCACAGGTGCGAATCCACGTAACATGGTAAAGGTGTGATTATATTACGTTAAATTCTACTATTTATCTTCAAAGAGTAGCCTAAGAGTTGTCGGTTTATGGTGATGATGAGGTGCTTTACCTCTAATCTTACGCTGCTAAATTACGGACGGTGCAGATAGCCTTCGGATAGCTTTACGCGACATTAAAAAAAAAAAGACATAGAGTAGATGATAAACAGTGATTATTTAAATAAAGTTTTCTTAAAACAACAGTTTTTTGTTTTTTTTTTAGAGAGAGAGAGAGAGAGAGCCATGTGGTTAGATTTGATTTAGGACGTTGCAGGATTGAATACCTGAGTTTCACTGTTGCTTTTACCTGCTAGTTATTATGTAACTGAACAGAGACGGTGAATCTTTAGCTGGTTACTTTTTACAACACTAAAGTGTAGGGTTCTGCGGAGCACAGATGGCCTGTGTAACTTTTACTAGCATTTAACAATAATTTGGTAGAATTGCAAGTTTTGGAATTTCGAGAACTAATAACATTTTATTAATCATTTTTAGCGAGAATTACTTATAAATTACTTCTCACAGTTTATTTAGTTCTGTTAAAATGGTTGATGTCACAAAAACATCAAACATTTTAATCAGCAGAAACCTAAAAGGGTTGATCTTACTTGAGATTATTAAAAAAAAAGTCAGAAATCTTAAACATGAGAATCCTGGGATTACCAGCTAAGAAAAGAGGGATCTTAACCAGGAGAAATTGGAATTAACTTTAAAAATACAGGGAGAGACCTTAAACAGAAGAAAGCTCAAATGAGAACAACAAGGATCTTAAACAGGAGAAAACTGTTTCTATCTTACCTAAGGACAGTAGAGACCTGAAATAGAAGAAACCTGGGATTACTTTAGCTAGCTAAGAGCAAACAACGTAAACAAGTGAGAATTAAAACAAATCAGATACCAAGTTTATCTTTATAATTATCTGATACCAAGTTTATCGTTATAATTATCAGATACAAAGTTTATCCTTATTATTATTAGATACCAAGTTTATCTTTATAATTATCTGATACCAAGTTTATCTCTATAATTATCAGGTACCAAGTTTATATTTATTATCATTAGATACCTAGTTTATCTTTATAATTATCAGGTACCAATGTTATATTTATTATCATTAGATACCTAGTTTATCTCTATAATTATCAGGTACCAAGTTTATATTTATTATCATTAGATACCTAGTTTATCTTTATAATTATCAGGTACCAAGGTTATATTTATTATCATTAGATACCTAGTTTATCTTTATAATTATCAGGTACCAAGGTTATCTTTTATTCATTATACATTTCATTGAGATGTGGACAAAGAATGACGGATAAAACGAAGCACGTGGACCCTGAAGTCGTCAATGTGTCTTTACTTCATGACAACTGAGCAATAATTTGTTTGATAATGATTGATTTAAATTAAAATATATTTTAATCCACTCATAATTTTTTTGCATTATAGCACTCTAGCCTTTAACTCTCGCCAGAGTACGTGATTATGAAACTAATACGAAGAAACTTATCATAATATTGATTCTTTACTAATAACCAGATATCGTGAATGTCTGGATAATTTTAAGAAAACTCTTATTAATATCATTAAATCACCCACGAAGTGATACTTACTAAACTTTCAATATCTCTATTGTTCCAACTTATCAGCCGCTGAACAGTAAGTGATGAGATCAGTTGAAGAGAACTGATTTTTTTATTTTATTTTGTTTACATGCTTTCCAGACTTACATGTTCTACAATTTTTTATTTAAACATTTTTTCTTGAAAACCCTGTCTT